>NW_027397066.1:19328719-19424662 GCF_003265705.2 Callorhinus ursinus | reverse complement strand
ATATATATATATATATATATATATATAATGCAGGGTAAGGGGATTGGTGAATGACAGTCAAGGAGTGGAGATGGGTGGCTCTGTTAGATAGGGCCCTCAGCGGGGGGCCTCTTAGAGGAAGGGAGATAGGAGCTGAGATTGGAATGCTGTGAAGGAACAAACAGCTTAGGCTGATGCTAAGAAAGAACATTCCAGGGAAAGGGAACTATGAATGTGGAGGCTCCGAGAAGGGAATGGGCTTGGCCGGTGTGCCTGAAGAAGGTATTTATTGAAAGCTCAGCACTGTGCTGGGCAGTGTGGAGATGAGCAACGCTCTGTTCAAGTGTAGGTGAAGACAAAATAAAATATTTGGTCTCAGCCTTCAAGAAGGTAGTATGTGGCATGAAGAGTAATACCAGAATAATTAAAGGCAAGACTATATGCCTATTTTTTAAATGCACTAAGGAATTTGGAGGAAGGGGACATCCGTGGAGGATTCAGAGAGGGGATTGTGACAGAGGTAACGAAGTAGACGGGTGGGTGGGGGGAAAGGGACTGGAGCAACTATAGCGAGGAGTGGAGTGGAGAAGGTGACCTGCAGCCGAGGGGTGTGGTGGCGTGGAGGCTGAGGACCTAGGCTCTGAAATCAGGCTGCCGCGGTGCCCCAGCTCCATCGTTCACCGACAGCGTGGGCTTTCTGTGTCTCCGTTTCCTCATTTGTAAAACAAGGGTCCTAACAGTGCTTCTGTGTTCTGGTTATCTATTGCCACAAAGCAGTCCTCCCCGAAAGTTAGTGGCTTAAAACATCAGTTTATTATTCTCTCTCACAGTTTTGTGGGCAACTGGGAACAGCTGAGTGGCCTCGCATGGGGATTCTCAGGCGGTTACAATCAGATATTGACTGGGGCTGCAGTCCACCGAAGGCTTGACTGGGCTGGATGTGCAAGATGGCGTCTTCACCGGCATGTCTGGCTCCGGTGCTGGGATGGTTACAACAGCTGGGGGCCAGCTGGACATTCTCTCCTCAGAACCTCTCTGTGTGACCGGCTTGGGCTTTTTCCCAAGACTGCATGGCAGTCTCAGGGAAGTCAGACTTCTCACATGACAGCTGGCTTCCCCCAAGGCAAGCATTCTGAGACGGAAAGGAAAACGTGTGTGATGTCATTTCTGGTGTAGGCAGTTGTCAAAACTGTCACATGTCAGCTTAGACAGAAGGCGAGGGGCCAAAGACCCCACCTTGTAATGGAAGGAATGTAAAAGAATGCATACATCTGTGGCCATTTTTAATCCGCCACACTATTTTATAGGTTGTGGTAAGGATTTAATAGGTTAGCAGGAGAACACTTAGCGATGTGCAAGGAACGTAGAACACATTCAATAATATTAACTCTTAGGATGACGGGGGTAAGGGAAGGTCTTGAAAGCCAGGCGGAAAATTTGATAGGACAACCCTGATGGGATGGCAGGGTCATCTGAAATCCTTGTGTTGGGATGGTGAGGGAGGCGGAGGTGGGGAGAAAACTCACTCCCTAGGTTGTGCACATTTAAGATGAAGATTTTGTTCTATTGGTTTTGCTTTGTTAGGTTCTCTCATAGGTGGTCAATATCTCTTGCATAGCTACTTCATTCATTCATTTGACCTTGGCAAGCATTCAAATCTCAAGCATTCAAATGCTTGGCATTGCACTGAGTGCTAGATGAATAGGACAGACACGGTCCCTGCCAGTGAAGGAGCAAATTTTTAAAGCAATAGTTACCAATTATTAATTATTTGTGATTGTGTTAGGGACTGTGAGGAATGAATACATAGGGCCCCAGGAGACCATAACGGGGAACCTAACCTAGCCAAGTCTTTGCAGATGACATTCAACTGGGACCAAGAAGGATGAGAAGGACTTACCAGCCAAAGAGCCCCAAGAGAAGGGCCCAGCATAAGAAAAGGCTGCAAGTAGAGAGGAATTGGGACACTCAGAACCTGAGTGGCGGCCCTTGTGGGTGAGAGTGGTAGGTTACGGCAGGTGGGACCCCATCACGCAGGTCCTCAAAGGCTGGTTAAGGATTGCAGATTTTATCCTGAGGGTAATGGGGTTCACTGGAATGGTGGTATTTGAAGAGTTCCCAAAATTGCTAAGCCTTTTGCCTGAAGAAGAAGAAAAAAAAAATCTTAAAGAGATGGGAGATGGTGTTGAGGGATGAACTTGGCTGGTTTCACTTGAACAAATAAATCACCAGTTGCCATTTATCCCCAATCAGCAATAATCCTAGCATTCTCACCCTGGGTCAGTCTGGACAAAAGCCGCCCACTCTGCTCCTTTGCACATTTGTCAGCCTGTAATAGCATCCTTATCTTAGGAAATCTCTAGATTGCTCCCCAACATAAACTGTTTGCTGGGCAGCCAGGGTCAGGTGTGTCTGCTAAGCTTGCAGACTGACCCAGGTGCCCTGTTCGAACTGCAGAGGGGTTCAGTGGAATTGAAGAGGCCAGTCCGAGGTGGTGGTGTTTACTGATACAGGTTTGGGTCTGGAACTGTAATTTCCTGGCGCCTGTGAAAACCACCTGCACGAACCAGTTCATGGGCCGAATGGCCAAGCAATGTGAGCAGCCAAAGGAGACATTGCTTCCCCTGACCCCCCGCCGTGCCCCCACTCGCCTCAAAGAATTGGACCATTTAAAACAAGTTCCATTCATGCAAGAAGCAGGATTTCTCACAGATATGGGGATGGATGGTGTGGAAAAAACTTCCTCAAATTACAAAACAAAACAAAAAATACACATGGCCTTCACTTTGTTTTGGTGCCAACATCGAAAGAAAAATAGCCTCCCATAGGAAGAGAGGTGATTTTAGGAGGTCAACTGTAACAAGGTGGGATTTAAATACTTTAAATATTTTTTAAAATATATTTATTTATTTATTTATTTATTTATTTATTTATTTATTTATTTATTTGAGGGGGCTATGGGGGTCGCAGGCTCCTTGCTGAGCAGGAAACCCTGATGTGGGGCTTGATCCCAGGACTCTGGGATCACGACCTGAGCTGAAGGCAGCCGCTTAACTGACAGAGCCACCCAGGCGCCCCTGCTTTAAAAGTCCTCCTTGTCCAAAGGGGTTAAAAATGTGAAACATGTTTCCTAGTGCCTCTTTTCTTTTGTTAATGGGAACTGACAGTCCCTACAATCAAATGGGACTGAGCCTAACCATATTCTCCATGACAGAAGAAATTAAGGTCTGTGGGAGAAGACATTATAATCCTGACAGAATTTTCATGCTCTCCAAAAGCCTAAATTACTCTGTTTACTAAAATCACATGTTGGTGGATCTTTGTTTTAATGCTCTGATTTGGGGACCTGCTAATTTCCATTTTGTGGGGAGGGGGTGGCCTTCAGTGTTGTCAGCAGCCTGCCATCACGTATCTTCAGATGTGCTTGAGCAGATAAGTGGCTCCATCCTACTGTCCTTTGACTGGAAAATGTCCCCCGTGCTGTATGACTTCAGGGTTTGGGCTGGCCAAAGGCAGCAGTGAGAACTGACTCATTTTGTTTTTCTCTGCGGCCCAGCATGGTTTCTTCCTTCCCAAATGATCTGTTTGGGATCTACCAGCAGCGGAGCTGTAGAATTTATTCAGCAGAGTACCTGAGGTCCAACCACGGGCTCAAAAAACAAACAGGACATGTGCATTTCCGATGATGGGTGGATACGATAGTATGTGCAATTTTTCCATTATTACATCCGGAGAAAGAGTAGACCTTGCAACTACATTATTTGGTTACATGTGTATGAAGGTGATATTCAAAATGTTGCACATGACCCGTCAAAGTGGACACTGTGGTCAATCAGGACGGATGCCTGTGTGAACAACTGGTATAGCAGTGGCCAGTGGTAGGTTGGTACATGTTTAACTCTCCCCCCTCCAAGAAAAAATCATAAGCCCTGACTCATAGTGCTGATGTATGAGATGTAAATACTCCCAGCACACTTAATTTCAGGCCACCAGTGTGATGTCAATTGGCTTGCAAAATTCTTGCAAATGTAATAATCCACTCTCGCAAAGCCAATCCAAGCCAGTGCCAGCACAACACTGTCTGCAGCAGTGATATCCCACTTTAATAGTATTCTTGCACGCACACACACAGGCAGATACGCATGCATCCAAGAGATACTTTTCACCCTCCAAAAAAATGTGAAGTTAAAAATGACATATAGGAGCTGGGAGTAAAGTGTCTGAAGTGTTACCAGATGAGCCATCAGGGTTGTCAAGAGGAAAAGCTACAGTTGGATTATTTTCTGCTTCTCCATTGTAGCAAGCTACAACTCAAGCTTCATTTTCCAAATGCATCTCTCACCAGAAAAAATGTATTTTTAAATACACTTCCTTGGAGGGGAGAAAAGAATTTTGTACTCCGACCACCAGCGAAGCCAGCTCAGAAGTCACCGATTTAAAGAACCATTTTCAGATTTGGTATGTGGACAAAATGAGCGGAGACCATAATCAGAAAATTCTGTGTAAGAGCAGATGGATGGGAGCTGATTTTAAGTTGGTGGGTAACGAATTCTATAGCATTATAGTTAGAATAATTCAAGTCTTCTTGGGGCAGCTATGCCCTAAAAACGGTTGATTCTCCTATTAGGTCAGTGTTTGCCACTAATCCACGATCTATTTTAGAAGGAAAAACAATCCCCAGCAGCCAGTGAGGTTTTTGATTTGAGCAACTTGGTCAGAGGCCGGTTCTTTCTCTTTCACGGACAAGTCCAGAGTTGCTCCTTAGAAAGAATTCTAAAAGGCATCCTGCTGGGTGTTGTCTGTTCTTAAGTTTCTTTTCATTTGAATTGGAGAGAAATAGCAGTCAGTAGAAATACCAGTCACTTTGGCGGTGGCCTTTGCAGAACTAAACAATACACCCCAAAGTCCAACATCATACCTAACGACTAAATCATTTCCATCAGGTTGTGTAGCAGATAGATGGTGAGTTTTGCATTGTGCAGCTTCTGACAAATATTTCCCTCTCCATCCATAAACATCTCTATTGGTGCCTCTCTGCGTTCTGGAAAAGTGGTTCCAACGGGGTATTGCTGCGAAGAAATGGAAGTCAAAGAAACACTTGTATCTTGTATCTTTTGCCTTGCTTTCTTTACATACTAAGATGAGTTTCTCATTTCCACTTGGGAGAAAATAATACAGTAGCTCCTAGTGGAAAACTTGTCTTTGGTTATATTTAGCAGGGAAATGAGTCAAACTATTGAGGGACTGCCAGCTTCATCATTATAGGATTATGCATTTTAATGGGACACAGGTTCGAAGGCCTTTGGGTTTGATAGTTGCGTCATACACATTTTATTTTTCCAGGCATTCTGAAGCCTGGAATCTACCTAGTTTTTAAAAGCCAGGTGTTGGGTGACCTCTGTTTCTTTCTGCTTCATTTTAATCACTTGATCCTTCTTACACGGTATCGTTTAGGATGAGGGAATAGACACCAGCAAATTTAATTTGAAGGGCACCTCTATTTTGGAAGCTTTACATGATGACTTAGCAGAGAAGTGAATTTCCTGTTCCTCGGAGCTTGCTTAGGTAATTCAGGCTTGCACAAAAGAGTCAGGCCCTACATTTGGCAACTCTTCGTTAGTACAGCTGGGACTAGGTGAGGAAAATGAGGGCCTGGGTGTCTTTGTGGCCTTGGAAGGTGGATTTCTGGCAACTACTGGAATAGTGTTGTAATTTCAGAGGGCTATTAGAGCCAGATTTGGGGATCATTGTCTGGCTACTGATCTTGTTTGCACAAAGGCAATTTTTGTCAAAATAACGAATGGGTATGCCGAAGTTTATTACCTAGCTTCTGGGGTTGACTATGTGTGTTTCTCTTGGCTGAAACCTGTGAATCTGAATGATTTCCATGACACGCTGAGAGGCTGTTCTTATGTAAAGCCTTTGCACATATTCTCAGGATCTTCCCTGAGCTTTTTGCAAAGGAGACACCTGTTTACTGGCTTGGGCATCAAAACGTTATCTCTCTGTTTTTCTGTAAGAATGCCCATAGCTTTCGAAGGATGTTCATTACCTGGCAAAATATTTTCAAGTTCCTGATGCTTAAGTATATTTGGAAAATGTCAAGAAGAGTGAAAACCAAGTTTTCATTTTACATGCATTGCTGTATGACAACAAACCAGGGAGAAAGGATGTGTATATGTGAAGACTAATACTGAATGCTAAGTTTGTTACCTTCCTACACTTTGGACTTGACCAAAAAAATGAAATCTAGTAGAATGGAAACTATGAGGCATATTACTAACAGTGTGATATTTATTTACTGTGAAGAAACTATGTTATTTATTCTAGAAAAAAAAAGATGCAACATCTTCTCCCTTCCTTACTTTTTATGATGTAGAAGATACAGGATAGAGGATAATTTTAGAAAACATTGCTTAAACCTGCAGGAAGCAAAATGCCTTAAGAAGTTTTAGGAGAGATTGTGGCAGGGGCTCACAGCAAGTAAAAATTTTCCGAGGAAATCCACTACTTAGAAATTTCAGTTTACCAAATGAATGAAAAGAAATCCACTCTCCTGTCACTCTAAATGGTGCCTTCCAGTGCTCTTGTGATTCAGTGTTTGTGATTCCGTCATCTTAATGTTGGCATTTTTCTGGGAACCTTGTCTTATATGATGTGAGACACACCCATGTCCAGAATGACTCTTAGAGACTCTCTTTTTGGTGAACCAGTTTTTGGGCAACTGACATGAAGAAGTAATAAAAAAAAAATTACTATGGTATCAGAGATACTTCTGTGGATAGAAGCAGGTACTTTAAAGAAAAGTCACCTATCCTTCTTTTAGTGCATTCAACTCATTCTGCAACAATTTAATGGGAGGAGGAGATTTCTCCTCAACCCCAAATTTCGGCCTTGAGTTATGAGCATCAATAACATTAGCCGTAAGTGCAGATAGAACTGTTCCTTGTATGAACATGTAATTCTATTAAAAATAAAGCTCACTAAGCTACTTGGGAAAATAGTATCTACAGCAGTGAATCCCAAAAGCTAATTGTGTTATGTTAAAAGCACTCCCTCGACCCATTTATTTTTTTCTCTCTTTAATTTCATGGAGTGTTTCCTTGGTCTTGCATTGTGGCACAAGGTAACTAAGAGTATCCACCTGGCATATTCATGAATCCTCATTTATTAATTACTTCATTTGTACTTTTTATCTTTCTTGCCACTACTCTATTTTCACAATGAAGAAACTCTCATCTCAGGACACACCGGGTCTTTTCTCAAATGAATGGCTTCATTTCTGATCCTTTCTTCTCACTTCTCTGCTCCCAATTGATTTTTTTTTTTTTCAATCTGGAATAATCTCCCCATTCCTCTCCATCCACAGAAATAGTATTTCTCTTGAAAGTGATGCTTACATCCCTACCTTGTCTGGGAAGGTCTTCAAACCTTGTTGGCTGGGTTACTAATGTGGTATAGCCAGCAATACTTAGGTATGTCTTTTGTGTTTGTTAAGTTCACCAACCAGATCGCAGGTTCTCCAGAGAAAGGATACAGGGCCTCCCCAGAAGATACAACCTTGGCTTCCTCAGTCTTTGTTGTCTGATTTAATAAAGACTGTTCGGACAATAGCAGAGACAAAGACAGGACATAAGGCGGATTTAGGGCCGTGGCCTAATAAGAAGACTTGAATGTGTATTTTTCAGTGCTTTTAGGAGAATGCTGCCTACGGTTGATTGGCACTTTTGCTGATGCCGGACTGAGAATAGGTCTCATGACGCTGGCCACCGAGATGCTGATCGCTTTCTCTGAAAAAGTTATCGCTTATTCGAACCAATAAAGACACACAAAAAAATAGCAGGGCAAAATGTTTCCTTTGCCTTTTCTGGTGTTCTTTTTGGATCATGGACTGCTGAATTTTGTTAATTCTTTTTCTTCCTTCTGGTTTTAATTTTACTTCAAGTTGAGGAGTTTTTTAACCATTTTCCCGAAGGTCTGAGAGCCCTTCGACCATATGTTGTGCCGTCTCATCATGTCACAGATAAGGAAACTGCAGGCCCCGAGAAACGTGCTCACATGCTCAGGCCAGGCCAGGCTCCCTAAAACCTGAGCAGCCCAGCTACAATGCAGTCTCCTGTCATCAGCTACCTGCATTTTTTTTTTTCTGTTTACTGTACTTCATTTGACAAATCATTAAAAATAGATAGCACAACACTGGCCTCAAGACTAATCTCTGAGTGGCCCATTATTTTTAGCTTCCCATGTGGAGAATTGGCTATTTATTCCTGCGCTTTATTTCCTCTCGGTTAAGAAGTCTTTAATCACGACAGAACTTTACCTTTCACCCTCTAGTTACCGACTTGCCTGCCTGCCCTTGATAGCCTCCTATGAGAGAGGCCTTCTCAACAGCCTTTAGAAAGTCAAAATAAATTATGCTCACAAATTCCTTTGTATCTGCTCTTTTTAGCACACAATTTTCCCAAACAAAAAACCAGGCCAGAGTGCACGGTTGTCTTGGTAGGTGCTTTGAAATGCCTTTCTGTGGAGTTGATTCTTTTCCCGTGCCGGCTAGAGATGGTTGCTTGTCGGTATCTGGAGTGTGACAGCCAGCTCTGAAGTGACAAATCCAGACGAACAGCTGGTTTCTCTGCCGGTGAGATGCCATGCAGCCGGTCCGACTGCGTTGTTTTTGGGGACAGCGCTTCCCTTTTGGTGTTGGCTGTCTCCTCTTCTGCTTAAGTCCTCCTAAACCCGGATGCTTCCAAGTCACCTCCGCAATTTCCATCCTTTCATCCCTGTCCCTCTGTCAGTCTCCAGAGCCAGTAGGACCTCACCTACCTTGGGGCCTGGTTCCCTCTCCAAACTTCCATCATGGAGCCACAGCACTTGGACATTCCTTTACGTACCTGCTGGTTTCAGTATCCCCAGTGCCTAGCATGGAGCTAGAATATAACTAGAATTCAGTAAATGTTTGTGAATGAATGAACGAATGAATGAATGTGTAGCCGTGCTTAAAGGTGGCATGCTCCCCCACCAGCTGAGTGGCCGTGGGTAAACTACTTACCTAAATTTTTCTTTCAATTAAACGAAAGTTTAGTATCCATAACAGTTGTGCAGACTTAAGGGCTAAGAAGCATATGAAAAGAATGCAGGATTCTTTAGAAATCCTGCATTCTAGAAAAATATATAGTTACATACATTAAAGGTCAAAGAAACATAGAGTCAGGTGTGTGCCCTGGATGGGGGTTACAGACCAGACTCTGGCTTAAAAACTAGTTATCAATCATGCATATCTAAGGGAGTGGTCTCCTCAGCAGCCTCTGTCTTGTTAAAAATTTTAGAATTTTGGGGGCGCCTGGGTGGCTCACTTGGTTGAGCCTCTGACTCTTGGTTTCGGCTCAGGTTGTGACCGCAGGGCTGTGGGATTGAGCCCCACATCAGGCTCCATGCTCAGCATGGAGTCTGCTTAAGACTCTCTCTCCCTCTGCCCCTTCCCCCCTAAAATAAACAAATCTTTAGAGAAAGACTGGGTGATGGGTATTAAGGAGGGCACGTGTTGTGATGAACATTGAGTGTTATAGGCAACTAATGAATCGTTGAACACTACATCAAAAACTAATGATGTACTCTATGTTGGCTAAGTGGACATAAAAAAAAATAAAGAAAGAAAAAAATTTTTAATTTTTATTGAAGTCTAGTTGACACACAGTGCACTACCTTTGTTACATCAGTTTCGAGCATACAACATAGTGATTCAAACTCTGTAGGTTATGCTGAGCTCACCACAAGTAGAGCTGCTATGTGTCACCATATAGCACTGTTACAATATCATCGACTATATTCCCTCCGCTATGCCTTTCATCCCGTGACTTCTTTTACCTACCCTTTTACGGCCTCATTTTCCTCCTCGGTATAATGGGGAATATAAGATTGTCTGTGATGGCAACTAGGATAAAAGCCAGAGGTGCTTAGAACTTAAAGTTTGGATTATCTTTACTTTTGTTTTTATTTCTGAATTAAAATGAAGTAATCTTCTCCCTCCCACATATACACACAGCGGAAATGAAGGTGGGTTCCACTGCAGGGTTGTGGAAACAGTAGGGGTGTTTGTAGTCATAACTGGACTGAATTAGCTCAAGGCATGGTGGCTTAATGAATGTCTACCCTTGCAGATGACTATTCAACATTAATATCCATTTTTAGAGTTCTTATAATGCCTTAGGTACGTTACATATGTGATCTCATTGAATTCTCAAAACCGGTCCTGAAAGGTAGGCATGGTTAATTCCCCTTTCACAGATGAAGAAAGGGAAGCTCAGGGAAGTCAAAGGCAGGACCCTGCGTGAGTGGCATGGCAGAGCCAGATGTGGACTTAGGGTCGGACTACTTCCTTGTGGGACTTACAGCCAGATCTGCCTGATTGGAAAACACTGTTATGAGACTGACATATGGAGGGTTTTAAAAAAGTATTTTTTTAAAAGATTTTATTTATTCATTTGAGACACAGAGATACAGAAAGAGAGAGCATGAGCAGGGAGAGAGGCAGAGGGAGAAGGAGAAGCCGGCTCCCCACTGAGCAGGGAGCCCGATGCGGGGCTTGATCCCAGGACCCTGGGATCATACCTGAGCCGAAGCCAGACACTTAACCATCTGAGCCACCCAGGCACCCCTAAAAAAGTATTTTAAGGGAGCGTTTGAGGAATGAGTTCCCTTGCACCTAAAACCCCTCAGCAGTATAATCATGCCTTTTTATTTTTGCTTCAAGACGGTGATAGGGCTTGAGGTTATGGAATTATAGCCCATTACATAACCATTGAAAGGATAACATTTGGTCTTTGTGCTAAGTGGTTTAGAATCTTGACGTGGACCCTGTGCTGACTCAGCAGCTACAGAGATGTGGTTGGTTCATTTGGCCCAGGTACTGGTCTCTCCTCAGCCCTGGTGTATCTGTCCATCCATGATGGAACCTGCTGTGGCAGACACATTTAGTTTTGACAGGTGCAGCATTACTTTGGCTGGTCCTTTGCCCTGGGAGAAACTGTGATCTTCCAGCTAGACCAAGACAGATGAGAATGATCCTGCAAATCATTCTGGAATCCAAGAGAAGAGACAAGCTGAGCTGAGCCCCCAACCACAAAATCAGAATGAAGAGTGCTGGGCTCAAAAGCTGTTCTTTTGGCCTGGCTTCTGTGGGCACTGGGTCCATGTCAGCCCGTGTGGCTCTTCATGTTGGCCAGAGCCCTTGGATATGAAGTGTCCTTTCTGAAGAGCCGGTCTAGAATGAAACCTTTAGCTCTATCTAATGTGGTTCAGTTTGGTCTGGCCTTGAAGACCCAAGAGGGCCTTGGAAATCTAACCTACAAATGGTCCGCACTAGAGGGAAGAGTTTCCTGATGGTGGCCCTGTTGACATTTGGGGCTGGATAATTGCTTTGGGGGCTGTCCTGTGCATTGCCTTGTAAGATATTTACCAGAATCCCTGGCCTCTATCCACTAGATGCCAGTAGTATCTCCCTAGTTGTGATCCCGGAAATGACTCCAGGCATTGCTAAGTGTCCCCTGGGAATGCAGCAAAACTGGGCCTGGTGGAGAACCACATGCACACATGTGAAGTCTTGGCCTGGGCAGACTGGTCAGTGGAGAGATGGTTCATTGAGGTATCTCATATCCCAGGTGGACTTTTGAATGTTTAGCAGCTAATGCTGTCTAGTCCTCTTGGATAGAAATTCTTTAGATGTTTGGAGCCTAATACCATCAAACACCATGCATTTTAGTTTTTGCATCTCAAGGAAGGTCATTTCCTTCAAGTGACTAAACCTGGAATCTGCCCCCCGCCCCCACCCCTGTGCTCATGGCAGGCGGTGCAAATCCATCATTACACTCTTTCCTACTGACTTTAGTGGCTTCAGCATCCTTTCAACTTAGGCTCCAGAATAACAGCTCTGGGGTGCCTGGCTGGCTCAGATGGTTGAGCATCTATCACTGTTTAGAATTAGTAAGCAAGTTGTAACCTGTTTTGTTGTCTCTGGGTTTGACCCTATGAAATCAATTAAAAGAGAACTGCCAAATATTAAAGACAGCACTAGGAAGAGGGTCTTCTTGTCATAAGAGGGTCTGGACCCTTGATTTCTAGTTTGTCTTGATTTCTTTTCTTTTCTTAAAATCCAGGGTCTCAGTTGTTTGTTCTATAAAATCGAATCAAACTTTTCTGGCAAAATGCCTTAAGAGCTGTTATTCTTTTTCTTTTTTTTTAAAGTAGTGTCATGCCCAACTTGGGCCTTGAACTCAGGGCCCTGAGATCAAGAGTTGCATGCTCGACCATCTGAGCCAGCCAGGCGCCCAAGAGCTGTTATTCTTCATGGATCCGTGGATGACGAAGAGCAGGCAGCCTTAGGGACTGAAGCCATGCTGTCTAGGTTATCATGATCTAGGTTAGCAGAAGACACTATTTCTGCCACCACTCTGGATTTCCAAGGCAAATTTTGAGTTTGGGTTAATAATAGCTCTCAGACATTCAATAGTAATCAGTTTAATAAAGTTAAGCTTTGTCCCCAGGTAATGGAAAGAACATTTTTTTAAAAACTAAAAACAAATAGGAAAATGAAGTACTATAGCAGACACTCTGTTACTGATACCCAGAATGGATAATTGCTACTATTTTGTCATATTTACCTCAAATCTTTTTTTTAATTAAAGAAATAGATCTTCACAGAAAAAGTGAAATATTTAATCCATCTCTAGTTCCATACCCCTCTCAGTCCTTCTGGAGGCATCCCACATTATGAAGTTGTCTTCTATCTTACTAGTGTATTTTTTACTCTTTTATTTACCTATGTGTGAATCTGTAAAAAAAACGTATTCTGTTATTTGAGGTGTTATTTAAAAATTTTGACATAAATTTTGTCATACTGTTGGTATCTTTCTGTTGACGTGCTTTTTTCACTCAATATTATGATTTTGAAGCCTGTGAAAGTTGATACAGCTAGATCTAGTTAATTGGGAGTTAAAAACTTCTTTTTTGGGGGCAGCTGACTGGCTCAGTTTGTAGAGCCAGTGACTCTTGATCTCAGGGTTGTAAGTTTGAGCCCCATGTGGGGTGTAGAGATTAATTAAAGATAAAATCTTTAAAAATTTTTTGTTTTTGCCTTTGTGGTTATGCCTCTTAGGTCTTTTCTTTCTTTCTCTTTTTTTTTTTATGTTCAGTTAGCCAGCATATAGTATATCATAAAAGTTTTTGATGTAGTGTTCAACGATTCATTAGTTGCATATAACACCCAGTGCTCATCCCCACATGTGCCCTCCTTAATACCCGTCACCCTGTTACCCCATCCCCCTACCCCCTCCCTTCTGTAACCCTGTTTGTTTCCCGGAGTCCAGAGTCTCTCATGGTTTGTCTCCCTCTCTGATTTCTTCCCATTCAGTTTTCCCTCCCTTCCCCCGTGGTCCTCCTCTCTATTCCTTATGTTCTATATGATAATTGTCTTTCTCTGCTTGACTTACTTCACTTAGCATAATCCCCTCCAGTTCCATCCATGTCAATGCAAATGGTGGGTTAAAAATAAAATCTTAAAAACAAAACAACCTTCTTTTTGTATTTCGTTGTATGAACATATTTTGTACATCCATTCCTCTATTTATGGACATTTATGTTATTACCAACTTTTCACCTCTTGCAATGGACAATTTTGTAGTTTCTCCTAGAGTTTCTTTAGCATATGTACCTAGCAGTGAAACTGGTGGATTCATTTGGCATACACATTTTGAACTTTACTAGATTTACAAGTATTCTCCAAAGCTGGTAGTACCAGTTGATACTCCCACCAGTGGTATATGAGAATTTCCATTTCCATACATTCTCAGGCTGCATTAAAGCTTCCTGCTCATGTTTGACTTTTGGTCATTCAGCCAGTTGGGTTATACTGGCTGCATATTTTGCAGCATGGAGATCAGTCTACCATAGAAACCGAGCAAATTTTTCAACCATGGTAGAATGTAACTTGCTTTCCAGTTCACCACAGTATGGAGCCTTTTAAATGGCAAATGATGAAGCTATAGGGAATCAGAGATTACAGGCATTCGGAGCTTCTGGATGTTATGGTGAATGCCTCCTGCCTTGGCTCGAACATGGCGATCCTTCTTTTACTGTTTCCTTGACTCACGGTTCCCTTTGATATCTCAATCTGAGCGGGGCCTCTCTTTCGCATAATAAGGTTTTCCCTTCCTTTTCTCCATTGCTTTATTCTCCAGGGTGAAAACGGATGCAAATACATTATTTAGTTTCCCTGCAATCTCCTTATCCTTTTGAATATCTCCTTTGTGCACTGCTTGTCTAGCTGATTCACTGATCCCTCTGCAGCAGTCTTATTTCTGATGTACTTAAAGAATTTAATATTATTTGTTGTGTTATCATTGGCTGTTTGTTTTCAAACACCATTTTTAATCCTCTCTAATCTGCACTTTACATCTCACCTGCTAAAGTTTATTCTTCTGTAAGCCTCACACTGGAATGGATTTCAATTTTTTGAAAGATCCTTTTTCTTTGGTCTCAATACGCTTCTGAACCTTGCTGGTTTTCTGGGTGTTTTTTGTTGTTGTTGTTGTTTGTTTGTTTTGTTTTGTTACCACTGTTTTAATTTTTTGTTCTGATGTGATTTTTTTTTTTCCGGTTATGGAGTAAAGTTTGGAATCTCTCTTTTTCAGGGGACTTTTCATGATAGAATTCCTGGAAGCATGTTATACATAGTTTCATCGTGGGATGAAGCTGTAAACAAACAAAAAACTTCTTGGAAAATGAATTCATGTTTTAACAAATCACTGCCGATCAGTATTGCTGGCTAGGTACTGGTTAACAGAGTAAAGACAGAGGTATTGACAGTGGGTCAATAAGTTGCAACTTTATTTTTTGTAGGAGATGAAAGTTCACATCTTCTCCCACCCCACTTTTTCTGGTCGCTGGATTTATAGAAATAAGACAAAGAGAAAAACAAGACATCAAAGTTGATTTTCTGATGAATAAGAAAATTAAATGATTTCCTTTCTATCGTCTTTGTTGATTGTTTCTTCAGTGGATCTCTCTGAATATTGCAGTGCCCCAGGGCATAGTCCTTGACCTCTCCTCTTCTCTGTCCCCCTAGGTGATCTTATCTAACATTTCTAATTATATATATGCTAGGCCTTTTGATATTGTCCCACAGGTCAGTGAGGCCCTGAAGATTTTTTTTTTTCAGTCTTTATTCTGTGTTCATCAGCTAGCATAGTATCTATTGATCTATATTCAAGCTCATTGAATCATTCCTCTGTTATCTCTACTCTGCTGTTAAGCCCATCCACAGATTTGTGTTTTAAAAGAATTTCAGATATTTTATTTTTTATTTCTAGAACTTTCATCAGGTTTTTTTTGGGGGGGGGAGTAATATTTATTTTTCTTTGGGAACTATCCTATCTTCTAATTCATTACAAGCATGTTTTCTTTTACCACATTGGGCAAATTTCTAATAGCTGCTCAAAAATTATGGTCTATTAATTCCAACATCTGGGTCATCTTGTAGTTGGTCTCCATTGGTTGTCTTTCTTTTAATACTGGGTCACGCTTGCCCAGCTTTTTTTGTATGTTGAGTAGTCTTAGATTGTATTCCAGACATTGTGAGTTTGATATCATGGAGATTTTGGAATCTGTTACAGTCCTCAAAGAATGTTGATATTTTTTGTTTTAGTAGACAATTGGTTAAACTCCGACAGAAAACTCTATGTCTTTGGTGTTAGCAGCTGAAATCTCAGTTCAGGTATTTTATCTTTATCTGTGCTGCTTGCAGCTGGACCCATGCAGTTGTGGTTCATGGTCACAGAGATTTGCTGTCCTCTGATTTTTTAGGCCAGAAAGACAGGTTTTGTTCCTAAATAACCTAAAAACCATAAAAATGGGAAACTCACCTGTGACAATCTTTTTCTCCAAGGATGAATCCCTCTCCAAAATCTTCCTACTTTTATTTACCTTTCAGAGCCTCCATGGAGTTGTTTTTGGTATTTTGTCCAAAATGTATAGTTGTTATCTTTGGAATGGTCCATCTGATAGAGCATTTTCACCCATACTAAAAGTGAATCTTCCCAAGGCATGGTTTCAAATACCATCTCCTTGTTACAAATGCCACATTTTACACTCTAGCCCTGAACACTTTTGAGCTCCAACTATGGAATATCCAGTGGCTTATTTATCATCTCCATTTGGATATCTAATAGACATCTTAAACACCATATACCTAAAATGATTTTTTCTTTTTTGGTTTCTCCATGCAAAATATTCCTCTTCCCTCCCCATTCTGAATAAATGGAATACCATCCTCCTTGATGTTTAACTAGGAGCCACACTAGATACACTTTCCCTCACTACTCTATCCCATTCAACCCATCAACAAATCCTATTGGCTTTACATGCAACATGTTCTTTGGATTAATCCACTTTTCTCCATCCCTAATATCATCACCTTTACCACCATTATCTCTTTCCTTAACTAATGCAAAAGCTTGTCCGTATTGGTCTTTATTGCATCTAACCCCTATTCCCTACAAATTAGTCATTATATACCAGCCAGAGTATTCTTCAAATATAAATCAGATTATGTGACGCTCTGGCTAAAAACATTCAGTGATTTAGATTCTTTGCTCTTAGAATAAAACCTAAATTTCTTACCATGGTCCACATGACCATGTGTGATCTGGTTCCTGTCCATTTTTCCAACCTCATCCTGGCCACTCTCTCTACCAGGTTTTAGCCACACTGATCCCTTTTCTGTTTCTTGAATAGACCCCAATTTCTCTTGATGCTGCAGTTTTGCCCTTTGAATTCTTTTTATCTGGAATGCTCTTCCTATCATTTTTGCATTACTGGCTCCTTCTCTTCCTTCTCCTTAAATTCAAATACTACTTCCTTAAAGTGACCTTTCCAGTCTGTAGAGTTACTTTCTATCTCATTACCTTGTTTTTTTTCCTTTATAGTGTGTATCACATGATCACATCTCTAATTATTTTGCCTATTTATTGGCTTGTAATTTTTTTTCTTCCACATTGGAGTGTGAGATCCATGACAACAAAATCCTTTTCTTTTGTAATTGCCGTTCTTCCTCAGTGCTTGGCACAGCATCTGGTGTATAGAAAGTACTCAATAGTATTTGTTGAGTGAATGAATGAAACCAGGAGTACTGAGGTTTTTCTTTCTTTAATATACTAACTCCTTAACTCATCTAAATCTCTTCCCTTTTTTGATACCTCATGCTCAAAGGCTGAAAAAAAATCACTGATATGACTGATTTTTCTCTATTTGTATCGGTCTCCTTTGAGATTTCACCCTCATTCCATTACCAATTAGCTGGGTGATCCTGGGTAAGTCTCCTGACTTCTTGGGGCCCAATGTTTTCCATCTGAGGAATGAGAAGGTAAAGTGAGAATCAGTGGTTTACAGGTTTTTTAAGCAGCAGGAAACTTACCCCTCTTTGATTTCCAATGAAATCTCATGAGAACTTCAAATAGCTCCAGTTGAAGTGAGATAGGGGGCCTACAGCCCTTCCTGTTATTCTCACACTTGACCCTGAGATGCCTCTGTAGAACCTGAGGTCTTCAGAATGCAGCCTGGAAACCACTGTCTGTTCAGTGCAAGCAGCCTCCGACTCTTTAACATGATCAATTTTTCTGAGATGAATTCCAGGCCAATAAATCCCTTACTGTCCACTGTGGTAAAGAGTATAATTAATCCCTCTGTACTACATACCTCAAAAAACATTGGCACTTGTTAAAAAAATTAAGGCAAGAAAATCTGACCCGAAATCCAGCAAAATAAATAAAATTAACCTGATTTAAATGTACCTCAGAGAAGATACGCTTTCAAAGATGCTGTTTTTTTTTTTTTTCCCCCTTTTCCCCCTTTCCTCCAGAGGGAACAAATACTTCCTGTTAGTTGGAAAAGGCAGGGAATTTGTGCATTAGAGCTCTGGAGCAAGGGCCTGTGTCCCTGCCCACTCTCAAAAGGATGAGGTAGGGAATATTGCTGTTACAGTGCTGCCTTGGGTATTCATTAAAACACGTAGGGGAGGCTAGTCGAAAGAGCCACACGACAGGAGGGTGGGCTTATGAGTCAGTTGGGACTCTGGTTACTGTTAATTACTGGTTCAAACAACTTGGTTTTCTGAACTAGCCCCTCTGCTGGTGCTAAGTCAAGATATGTACGTATGTGTATATATATACGTGTGTGTGTGTGTGTGTGTGTGTATACATACACACATCTCAGAGAATCTTCCTTTATCAGCTCATACTACCTTTTAGTGCTTTACCGTTGACTCCTCATAATGACTCTTAACTCTCCTGATTCTTTTGAACCATGTCCAGTAGCAAAATACAATTGCCTCCCCTTGTTTTAGGGGAAAATATAAGCTTCTTTTTTTTTAAATTTTATTTTATTATGTTAGTCACCATACATTACATCATTAGTTTTTGATGTAGTGTTCCATGATTCATTGTTTGCGTATAACACCCAGTGCTCCATGCAATATATGCCCTCCTTAATACCCATCACTGGGCTAACCCATCCCCCCATGCCCCTCCCCTCTAAAACCTTCAGTTTGTTTCTCAGAACCCGTAGAAAATATAAGTTTCTTGAGGCCAAAGAAGGGCATTAGAATTGCCTCAAGCTCACAAGAATGCCTAGCATAACACCAGGCATATAGCATATACCTTTGATATTGTTCAATTTAAATAAATGTTTAGAAAAGCTTATTTTTCTCCTTATAAAAAATGTATATTTAGAAATTGTAGAAAATTTAATATATGCAGAAAGAGAGAAGTATATCTGTCAGCTGGGGAGAGCTGCCTCCTTTGTCTTGATAGGTTGGATGAAACACCAATACACAACTTGTGGGAACTTGACACTCTTTTTGTGGTGCCTTTGCTTCCAGACCATGGACGTGCATCATGGGTGTCTTCCTACTTTGGACTACATAGACCCGGAAGTGAACCTCTTGCTCCTTGACTCAATTTTCTCTACCCTTTTCAACAAACAAACAAACAACCCGCATCCATGCATGCAAGACGTTTGTACTTAGAGCACACTTCACTTGAGGTTTGGGAAACGGAAGAAGCTTAAGTCAGAGCAAAACTACCTCAAACTGAATATTAGATGTGCCTATTCTTTAGAGCCATTTGACGACCTTGTATTGCTTGACCAGTTTCTGTTTTCTTCTCTGCCCAATCTCCGCATCTGACCTCCACCTTTTCTCTTTCCCACACCCAAATTCCTGTTTTTGTTTTTCAATACAGAGCACATTTAAGGCAGGGTAGGGCATGACAGAATAGAAAGTTTTCTTGAAACTTTTGTTTCAGGTGTGTGTGTGTGTGTGTGTGTGTGTGTGTGTGCATGCACATGTACTATAGGTCACTCTACCAGTCAGGGTCCTAAGAGGGAAACAGAGGGCACACTTAAATTAGACTAATTTGCGCAGGGTTAATAGAGAGACTGTTTACAAAGGTGGGGAAGAGGGAAAACACTGGTGTAGGAAATGGGCTAGCAGCAGCAGGGCTGTTATTCACCAGTTCTTTCGATTTTTTTGGATCCTGCTGGTGCATCCCCTCTATGTCTCCTCTCTGTCCCAAGAGACATCTAGGAATAGTCCCAAATGAAAACAGCACCCTTTCTAAAGGGAATCTTGAAAATATTTTTTCTGCCTTGCTGCAAAAGCAAATAAAACCACACAGCATATCCCCACTAGGATAACCACTGTTAACATTTTGGTGTAATCGTTTTTTATTCTATACTTTTTTATTTTTTTAAAGAAAAAACAACAAAAGTTGAAGTGCCTACCACTCAGTGTAAGTCACTGAAGTGTTGTTGTTTTTTTTTTTTTTTTTTACATTATGGACAGTGCTTGAAAGCAGCTTTGATGTACATAACTGGGTAGAAATAATGACAGCGTAAACCTGACAATCATTCAGCAGCTATTAGTTTCCTATTGCTGTCATACAAATTACCATAAACTCGATGGCTCAGAACAACACGAATTTATTATCTCACAGCTCTGGAGGCCAGAGGTCTGAGATGGGTCTGCTGGGGCTAAAATCAAGGTGTTGGTAGGACTGCTTTCTTTCTGGAGGCTCTAGCAAAGAATCTGTTCCCTTGCTTTTTTGAGCTTCTAGAAGCTGTCTGCACTCCTTGGCTTGTGGCCTCTTTCATCTTCAAATCCAACAACATGGAGCTGAGTCCTTGTACTGCCATTTTTCTGGTTCTTGCTTCCAAATCCTCTTTGCACTCTGATTTGTGAGTGAGCACACCTGGATAATCCAGGATACTCTCCCTATTTTTTTTTTTTTAAGATTTTATGTATTTATTTAACAGAGAGAGAGAGAGAGAGAGCACAAGTAGGCAGAGCAGCAGACAGAGGGAGAGGGAGAAGCAGGCTCTCCGCTAAGCCCCACCGATGTGGGGCTCGATTCCAGGACCCTGGGATCATGACCTGAGCCGAAGGCAGCCGCTTAACCGACTGAGCCACCCAGGCGCCCCTACTCTCCCTATTTTAAGATTAGCTGCTTAGCAACCTAATTCCATTTGCAACCTTAATTTCTCTTTACCATGTATGCTAACATTCACACGTTCTGGGGACTAAGATGTAGACATCTATAGGCGATCATTTTTCTCCCACCACAGGCAAAGTCACAGCTTTTGAATCGGACTCTAATGGATACATCCTGGATGCTACAACAACCAGAAGCTACAATGTGCTATGACCAGTGAGCATCAGTTGGGGGAGGAGGTGGTTCTTAAAAAGGAAAGTGTAGAATTTGAACTCTGGGCCAACTTCTTGATTTGCAAATAAGAATAATGATGAAAGAATAGACTTATTGCTTGGATTGGGTGGTGTGCACAGAGGAAGCTCATCCTCACTACCATTTATTGTTGCTATCAAAGGCAACGACCTTCACACTGAAACCAGTTGCTTGAATATGATGAAGTTGGGGTGGGTTGTAGATGTGACCCAGCCACTGAGCCACCCTACAGTAGTGCAAAGACTTGGACATATATTGCAGAGCCGCTGTTGGTGGTGATAGGAGTATCCCATAGAAAGGGAGTCAGGCCAGAGGACTGGAAATGTATAGATCACTTCATTTTTTAAAAAGAAGAATTAAGTGGATTTTGGAAATCCTGCAAACCAGTGACTATTCTATCAATCTTCAGAAAACTTCTAGTAAAATTCTGGAGAATGGAATAGTGGGTTATTGAACATAGAAAAAAAGAAAAATCACTAAAGTCAATGGGAAGAAAGTTAAGCTAAACCCATTTCTTTTCTGGTGGACTGTTAGTCTGATAAATCAGGACATGTTGTAGATAGCGTGAATATTGATTTCATCAGCGTATTTGATCAAGACTCTTAAGGTTATTTTTCTTTTGGTTGGGAGAGACTAGCTGAGGTAAAGAACTGGAGGGTAATACTTAGAAGAATTTATTGCTGATCAACAACTGTGTCCCAGATTTTGACCTGTCAAACTTAACATAGCCACCAGGTTGTTATCTGCCACTCCTTAAGCCTCCTCTGGTTGATGTCATCATTACCTTTCTAGATGCTAACACATAAAAATCACAGGAGTATCTTGAGAGTAAAGTTCCTTCATATTGTCTGTATTAAGTCCTGTCAATTCTAATTCTGAAACGTTTTGACTCTGTACTCTTCCACATCACTGCCATTATCCTGGGTTAAGCTCCTGTTCCTTTTTACCTAGGTTAGTAGTCTCCTTGTCTTAGGCTTGCTCTCCTCCTGTATTGTACTTATGAGTATTCTTTCCTTAATACTGGTCCAACCATCTCATACCTTTCCTCAGGAACGTTTGCTAGTTTCCCACTTCCTATAGTCTGGCTCACACTCACCTTTCTATTGCTAGTGCTAAATCCTGCTGACTCTCCTTTTCTTTGTTCCATCTTTGCCAGCTACTACTTCAGATGGTGCTACTGGGACCTTCAACTTATTCATTCATTCATTCATTCAATGAGTTTTATTGAGCGCTGAGTTAGGTGTTGGGGAGAAAATGATGATAAGACATATTTCTAGTTTTCAGAGATGCTGCAGCCAGATCTTAAATTTATTCTTTGACTACTTTTGTGCTATGATGACAGATTTGAGCAGTTTCAATAAGGACTGTGTAGCTTGCAAAGACTAAGCTATTAACTATCGAGCCCTTTTCAGAAGAAGTTTGCTATCCTCTGGCCTAGATGATCACTCAGAATTTGCAGATAAGAGAACTAGTATCTGGATGTTCACTATGTTGATCATGGTCTAGGAGTAAAGCTGTGACCTCGCTAAGAACCCACTGAGCATATTGACCTTGTTCCCTTCTTAGTCATCTGTTCCTGTGGATTCTTTTCTAACTTATGGGCACTGACTCTTCCTCACCTTCTCTGTGTTTGGTGTCATTCAGATTTCTCCCATAGGATGAAGACATATCCCTGATTTCACTATGCTTATTTCCTTCAGATCACCTTTAAATGTTGTACAAATTCAGCCAGCTAACTATCTTTTAAATTCTATATACCTGTTGGGTTGTGAATCTACCCAGGACATGAGGACCCAGACATCCCAATAATGATGACGACCATGACAATGACACACATTGTGCTAGGCATGTAAAATACATTATGTACCATTCTTACTACCACTTTGCAATGAAGATATTCAGATTTTATACATAGAGGGGTGGAGACTCAAAGTGGTTAATTAATGTGCCCAAAGTCACAAATATTAGGTGGTAAAGACCAAATTAGACTCTAGGTCTATTTTACTCCCAAATCTGTGTACTTTCTACCATAATGCCCTGCTTCTTAGTGACAGTACGATGTATATGTTTTACACTTTAGAGTGGTCTCAAACAACCATTCTTATGTATATTACCTCATTTAATTGATTTTGAGCCTCACCACAATTTGCCGGAATGTAAGCTTCAAGAGGGCAAGGACTTTGTCTGACTTATTCTTAGCCACAATTTTAGCCACCTGGCACACTATTTGACATATAGCAAGTGCTTAATAACATTTTTTAAAAAAGATTTTATTTATTTATTTGACAGAGAGAGAGAGCACCAGCAGGGGAGAGGGAGAAGCAGGCTCCCTGCTCAGGACCCTGGGATCATGACCTGAGCCAAAGGCAGACGTTTAACCGACTGAGCCACCCAGACATCCCGATAATATCTTCTTGATTGAGCGGGTGTGCTCACTATTCCCACATGACTTTTGCTTAGATTTTCCTTCATCATTCAAACACTATAACGTGTACATCTTCTTTACAATTAAGGGGACTGTGTTTCCCTATTTGCCTAAGACAGTTCCAGTTTACTCTTGAGTTTTGGCAAAATTAATAGGACTTTCACTCTCAAAAGTGTTCTGATTTAGTCAAGGAATCAAATGGTCACCTACTTAAATACTTAAAGCACTGCTGAGCCCAGGAGGGTTGAATTTGGAAGCCTCGTGGAGAGAGGATTCTAAGTACAGACTCTGGAGCCAGGCCAGCTGGGTTTGAATACTAGCTCAACCATATACCTGATGTGCCAGTTGGAGAAGTAACCTAACCTCTCCAAGCTTCCATTCTCTTATGGAGATAAGACTAAGACCTGCCTCACAAGGTTGCTGGTGAGCATTAAAGAAATAATTGCACAGTGCTTACAGCAGTGCCTGGGTCATAGTTATTAGGAGTACTCTGTCTCTGAAAAGTTATAATAAGTTTGGGGGCTCATTGTTGGGAATCTGTATCCTTCAGCATTCACCAAAATTCAAACAAGTCATATAAAGCTCTCCTCCAAAAGGCTGCCCCATTGCAACAAGCAGGTAACCAGCGAGTATTTATTAGATCAAAATACCTTGTATTGAGTGAGCAATTTACTTCAAGCTCTCCCAGTCACCCTGGATTTGTCAGCTTGTCCTCTGGTTGACCGAATCTTCTAGGATGGAAACTTGTCTTTCCAGATTCTCCTTCCATTTCAAGAGAATTAGGGTGGGGTCTTGTGGAAGGGTGTCCCCTTTCAAGGTCTACCATGAAAAAGAGTTCGTATTCTCATACACATTTCTTACTGGGATGAACTCCATGGCGGGAAGAATTCCGTTTGTACATTTCCCCCGCTTTCTGGCATTAGCTTTTAAAGTGAAAGCATCTGAGCAATGCAGAGCTCAGTTACGTCCGACATGACGAGTCTCTGGTTTAAAAGGCACTAGAAATGAACAGTAACCAATTTTGGCCTATTCCCCCTTTTTCTGTACAACACTGTTTATTAGACCAGATGATGTACTCGACTCCAAAACATTCATATGGAAAAAAATTGAAGAATTGTGATTAAAATTGATTTTTTCCCTTTGGGAAGTTGGAATCAAAAATGGTTACCTGCTCATTTATGAAACAGATTTATTCTGTTGACATGAAGGCTTGTTTGAAATGTAATTGAATTTCTGTTACCTAATGGAAAGTGACAGTTAACAGTATTTATTTTCCATTTGTGTCTCAGCAGATAACATAACACAATTTTGATTTGTAGTTAGCTTCGGAATCTGAGATTGTTCTATCTCTGTAATTGAAAAGATGGGAGTGTGATGGCCCCAATACAATCCTTTTTTTGTTTTTATACAACCAGTAAAGGTAGCTTTAATACAGTAAACAGCCTCTCTTCCATGCTGCTAATGGTTATATTCAGATGTACTGCGTGCAGCATGTCTTTCTTATTAGGCTTTAACACATCTTTCTACGTTGATAATCTTTCCATTTAGAGTCATATTTTTTTTCTCCCAGCAACTAATTTCTGTAAATAACCTCTCCTCTGTCTTCTTCCCCCTCCCTTTTGAACAAAAATAACTTCTATCTTAGAAATGAAGTGAATATTCTCCACAAGGATTTCAACTGTTCCTGTCTAGCTGCCATTTCTGGGTGCCCTGTGTGCGGGGGATGGATGTCGTGGGGAAGGGTGACTTTTGAATGTGGCAGTTGTTCAACACAGGGGGCCGGGCTTTCATGTCAGGGAAAGGAATGCTTCCTTTTTGACCTGATGTTACACTTTTTCCTTATCTGAGTCTAGACTGAGAGGGACAAAATTACAATGACTTTTAAAATAGACTGAAAATGGGAATGAATGTTCATTAAGATGGTTTTCTTCTTCATTTAGAGAAGTTGGAATCAAATCTTGAGTCTGTCTTCTCAGCAGAGGTTCATCTGTCTTCCCATAACTTTATTCCTCAGACCCCCTGCTTTTCCAGAAACCTCTCTGGATGGATAATTCCTGACTGCTATTTGAGAAACACTGAGGGTGCATGACAAATGGCAGGAAAGGAGGTTTCACGGCCACTGGGCTTGATTATGGAATGCCCTGCCTGGCCCTTGACTTACTAAGTGACCATGGGAAGTTCACTTCATCCACCTGCTGTAAACAAGGGCCTCGAAGGCCCTCAACAGTGGTTGGGTGAAAGGTCTTCAGCGAAGAGATAGCATTTTGATTCAATAAAACCAGCCTTTTGCCTCAGGGCCACCTCCATCAAACACCCTGTCAAAGTGCCCAAGTTTAAGACAAGTAGCCACGATGGCCCGGAGGGCAGGGGCGAAAAAGAGATGACCAGATGCTGACCATTCATAACAACAGCCTGCAAGGGGAGAACAGACATTTTGGCTCTTACTAATTTAAAAGTTGCCCATCAGTCTCTGTGGGCAGTATAGCTCTCTTTTGGAAATAGAGTATTCTAGCAAGGACATTCATTACTCAGGACACTTTTTTTTTGGTATGTGGTGTTTTGTAAACAGTTATGCAGCTATGAAATCAAACCTTTTATATACAACATCAGATATCATAACCATCAATTATTATTCTATCATCAAACCATTTCCTTGTTCATGCTGAAAAATGAATCAAGAGGTAAGATGGATTTTCAGAGGTGGCTTGAATCTAGAGCAGCAAAGGCCTCATGAGCATGCGAAGTGTTGGCCTCGAGAGGGACAACTGGGGGCGTAGTGGAGAGAAGGGAAGCAGCTGTTCCTAATGCGGGGATAGTGTTGCTTCCCAGTGAATGTTGACTTTCAGCAGTAGCGTGCCCCACAGGATGATTTTAGAAAATGGCTCTTCATTCAGCAAACATTTATTGGGCATCTGGTATGTGCCCAGCACTGTGCTAGATTAAGAGGCAAATGATTTAAAAAAAAATAACAAAAACAAACAAACAAAAAAACCCGCTTCCGACAAGATCTTTGCATTTGAGGGAGTCCCTGGTTCTAAGAACAGAGACGCCTCGGCTGCTTGCTTCAAAACACATGCACGCACTTTTTTTTTTTTTTTTTTTGGATGATGATGGGGGTGAGGAGGGTGCATTGTAAACTTTTCATTAAATGCTGACCCTTCAAGAATCCTCTTTGATGGCCTTAGAAGCTCATTGCAATCTCCACTGATGTTGCTATTCACTAAATAGACCCCAGGCTATTTAATGACTTGATGACTCAGTTTCTCTGTCAATAAAATTATGTCAGTAATATTACCCACCCCAAGGGGCTATTTGCAATTCACTACAAATTTTAGGGATGAAAGGTTCTAAATCACTACTGGTGTTATTATTTACTTAACAGCCAGAGTTCAATTCTCATCAACATGAACCTCATTAACCCCGGACTTGGATGGTTTTGCCAGATAAAATCCTTCCAAATCATGGGCTCTGAAAGATCTTGTGCTTCTTTTTATGATAAATATTGAAGGCAAATCAACTTTTATTAAGGCAAAATCAGAATAATATTCATTTATGCACCATTAATGGGCTTATAAATGATTATTTTGACTTTTAGTGTGGTACCCTTTATACATACTAAATTAGGTGGTGGATAAACCAATTAGGGGTTGTTTTTTTCTCTAAGACTGAAGACCAGAAATAGGCCCTTTAACATGGGTATGGTAAGATATGCCAAAAATGCTATGGTAGCCCCCAGAATTTATTAGGGACCCAGGTCTTTCTTTCTGTTCTTTCATTTGTAGTGAATGGGCTTTCCTCTCCAAGATGAAAGACAGTGAATCTCCAGCTTTTATTTCTATGTTTCAGACAGGAAGAGGGACGGGGGGCAAAAAGAGGTGACTTCCAGTCTTCTGTCATTGCTTAAGGAATTCTTGGACATCCCAGTCAATGACCTCTGCTTTCATTTCATTGGCCAGAACTTACTGACCGCTACTCACTTATCTGCGAGGGAAGCTATGAAATGTAGAATCAACTGGGCACACTGGGACACTTCAAAGGAAATTGGGGCTTTATCATTAAGGAGAAGGGAAGAATGAGTATTAGATAGGCAGCCTCCCAAATAGATGTCAGGCAGACCTTCTTTGTGGTATCCATGTACCAGTTTATAAGCTGATGGATCAATTTAATAACAAGTTTATTGCAATGTCAGCTTATTGCCAGATGCCAAAGGCAAATAAGTTTATCTAGCTGGAAACTATATTATGCATTTGTAGTTGTGTGTGTGTGTGTGTGTATGTGTGTGCATACTTACTTATTTTTACACAGTCATGCATTTTGGTGTGTGCTTGTGCAGTGCTGCATTATACAAGTATGATATGGTATATGCCAATATGCCTACAGTGTGTTTGTTTTTAATACTACAGTTTGGGAAAACCCTGTTGCTTAAAGGAAAAAGAACATGGAAGCAGTCGTAAGGTAGTTTTGCCTTATCTCTAGATAATGAGGTCCTATATAACAAAATGTGGCACATTGAACAGTTGTATATGAATGTGAGGAGGAAACAAAGAAGGGGATGCACACTGCTTGGTACGGGAGCTGAGAGGTAGAGACTGACGTCAGGAGAGCCAGAATCCTCATGCTTTATTTCATGCTGCTCCCACCGAATCAGGCCTGACCTTTAGAAGGCCTCGATGTGAGGGACCCTCATCAGCTGGGAAATGAAGAATTAAGTAAAAGCTTAAATTGCAAATATGGAAATGTTTAATTTGCCCCTCACAAATAAAAAGCCACAGGATTTTTGATGCAGGCTATAATTGCAACAGATATGGCTCTTATAGATGAGGTTGACTAATATCCAATTAACATACAAAAAATCTGTATCTCTTAAAAAGGGGCTTTCTCACCTGGAATTTCTGGTTTGGGTCTCGACGCTAGTGACGCTACTCATAATTCAGTGCAAGGTGGGCTTTTTCCTGAAGGATGCAAACAGCCTAGTTCAATGCTCTTCTTGGGACAGTCCCGAAGAGTGAAGTTATTTGTGTGTTAGTGTTGTGGGGTCTTTAGTTCGTCATGCTCTGTCACATCGAGATTTGCCCAGATACCAGTCCCCATTTACATGTTCATTTAAATAAGAGTCATATTTTGGCTTATGTGGAGAAGGGCTAAATTGAAATAGCCCGTACATTCCAGACTCCGAACAGCAAGCTAGCTCTTTCACCCCCCTCCCCCCAGATCTGAGCAAAGTGATTAAATATGTCAGCCCCTGGAAGAGGCCTTACTTTGTAAATTACTGCCGAAGGGCACTCTGCAACCTTAAAAAGCCTATATACTTACTTCTGTGTACAATCCTACACCCCAGATAGAACTCAGTCCCTTATGTCACAACTGCTTAGGCAATAATGCTCATGCACGAGACATAGACTTTTCACGTTGCGATGTCAATATATTTTTTATTACTCTGGAAACTGTGGCTTTAGTGAGTAATTTTTAATAGCAAAAGTCCCATTCATCAGCTAGGATCCATGGTCAGCTGTGGCGATCCACGCTGACAAATGAGGAAATCAGTGACTGAATTTAAAATCAGGTCCTTAGAGAAGTTGCGTAAGAAAGAGCATAAAATTTTCACCGCAGCTGTTCTTTGTGTTCAATCTGTATATTTGGCTGTGACTTTTGGCAGCATTGTGCGTTCGTTTTGGTATAGAATATTTTATCCCCTTCTTGGTAATGAGACCTATGGATTTAGTTGACTCAATTCTGTACTTCTTTTTACTGCTCAGTCCACCAGTGGCCTATTAGCTGTTATATGACCGCAGTGAGAGGAGTTGTTTAGGTTCTTATCCTTAAACATTTAGGAAGCACATTTATTAAACACATATGTAGTATAAATGCTGTTTCACAGAAGGGAGGCATAGGTGATTCTAGAGGTTTACATTTTGAGAAGAGTAAATTTGTACGACCGATACCAGTAAAACCCAAGAATTTTATAGGAACTGTGCCTCTCGGACATCTGTCTCCAGGTTTTGTTTTTGGTGTAGAATGGAGCATAGTAAAAGCCATGTTTTTACTAGGACACTATACGTTTTCTACCATATTTTAAGCTCAGGCAGGGCCTTTCCTATGAATGTTCGATACCTAACCCAGAATCTGGTACCTGTAGGTGATTCTTATGTGTTGGTTGAAATGAACTAAACTGTTATTAAGGTAAAATACCATATTAGTCAGGATAGGGTAGGTCATGCTGCATTAACAAACAATCCTCAAATCATGGTGGAAAATGGAGATCATACGTATCAATAGGAATGATGAACAACGCTTCTTGAGTAATTACAACATAGTAGACACTATTCTAAATAGTTCACTTAGATTAATTCTTTTAATCCTCACAACTAAGTGAGATGTGTGCTATTATTATTCCTATTTTGTGGACAAGGATGCAGAGGCACAGAGTAGTTAAACAACTTATCCAAGGTTACACAGTGAGTCTCAGAGCCAGGATTCTAACCTTAGAAATCTGGTTTCAGAATCCAAGCCTGTAATCACTACACAAGATTTTTGTGACCATCGAGTGTTTCTGTCTGTGACAACATCTATCCTCCCTCTACCCCCTACTCTCTCTTTCTTCTCTCTCTCTCTTTCTGGTAGTAGAACCTGCATTTTGCTTTCCCCCCAACTGGCTATGTGACTGAGATTAGGCCAATCAGAGTTTCTCTCCCCAGAATTAGAATAAGGGCTATAACTGGAACCAAAATATGTCTCCATGGAGGTGGCTGGTAAAAAGGTCTGTTCGTTCCTGTTACCTAGATTGTCTGTTATCTAGATCCCTTCTTTCTGAAGCCTGACTGTATAGTCTTTTCTTTGGTACTATTGGTGAGCACATGTCCACTCATTTTCTCTTTGTAAAAAATTATTTGGCCTTATGTTAGGCAAAGATGGTGTTGGTTGCTTACAACCAAAGAACCCTGATTGACCCAGGACATAGCTGACAGGAGAGTTGTTACATCTTAGTGACACATTTCTCTTTGGTCTCCTTTCTGGACATGGAGGAGCAGTGGCTGTGGATAGAGGCAAACTGGCCTGTTTCAGCCACTTTGGTTGGATGCTCATTCAGTGATGATAGAACTGACTCAAAATGTAAGGGAATCTCACTTCCACTTTTCTCAAAGCTCATGATGAGCTCCAGGTGTTAGTTATTTTCTCACTCCTGGGATGGAAACAAACAATGGAGGTTTTTTTTGACCTTATGGTAATGAATCCTTTTTTTTTCTTTGCAGTGACCATTTTTGTCTAGATATAAAGGTTACGTATGGATGAATGTAATCTGTTCATTGGCTTTGCTGGAGTATTATATATCCGCATGATGACCCATGAAGGTAAATCATGTGTTTGTGTTTTGAAGTGAATTGAAGGCTGTGAGAAGTTCATGGGCAGAAAGGAGATGCTTTTAAAAGTACATTTCTGAGAAGGATATGTATCAAAGCATCACAACTTATCGATTCAGAGCATGGGATTTTTGGGGGAGGGATTATGGGGATGTGGGCTCAATTCTCCTAGCTCTACTCCTTGGCATCTCTGGGAAAGCTAGTTAGTATCTGCCTCATTCACCCATTTGTACTAGTAAGTTGTAATGTTTACCTTGTGCCTGGTATCTAGTAGATGTTTATTAAATGACACTCAGTATTAATAATATTGAGTTGATGTCCAGAATGCTTTCTAGTTTCAAGTGAGAGTCACTTTGACACTTCTTTACTATCTTTTATTTATTTATTTCAATGCATCTGTCTTGTCTTCTTAACAGTACACAAATCCCTTGTCTTTTGTCTTCTTCTTCCACCATCAACCTGGATCAATCCTCAGTATCCAACTCAGTCCTCCACTCATTATATGTTTATAATTGAGAAAAAATGTTGTGTTGATTTGAATGGTGAGACTGAAGGACATTTGTTTGGGGGTAGGGCAGACCTTGACATACATCCTGGCATCTTCATTTACCAGTTCTGTGACCCTGGACAGGTTTCTGCAACTCATTAGGTGGTAGATAATACCAGCTGCACAGAGATGCGAGGGTTAAATGAGCTAGAGTTATAAAAGCCTAGTACAGAGGCTGGGCAAAAAAATTGAGACATTCTTGATAATAACATTATTTTTTGTTTAAAATGTGATGGGTTACCATCACATTACAAGTATACACGGCCAGAATTGCTGAAATGGTAAAATTTACAAAGGTGATGGCCACTGACCATGTTGTTGTGAAGGCTATGTCCTGAACTTGTGTATACTTCAAGCAAAGTCTCTGCCAACCTAATTGATTTAGATGAAGAGGCTGACCTGTGAGTGAGTTTACCAACAGGACTTAACTCCTCATCTTCTTAGGATCAACTTCAATTCTTTGGGGATAACGTTACTAGATAAACTAGAGGACAACCAGTTAATTTAAGTTCCAGATAAACAATGAGTAATTTTTTGATTAAGTATGACCCATGTAATATTTGGGACATGCCTATACTAAGAAATTGTTATTTATTAGGCATTGCATTTCAACTGGGCATTCCATATTTGTATTTTCTAAATCTGGCAACCCTATGTGGGGCCATACAGCAACTACTCCTATTAATCTTGCTGCTGAAGTCAAGAATGGGCCTTTCAGGATAAAATTAGATTTCTCTCTCCACTGTCTGCTGCCCTGGATTCTAGCACAAGGCTTGCTCTGATGCTTTTCCCACAAATTCCAAGAGAACCCTGTTTTACCTCAATTTTGTGTTCATCTATTTTAATTCGTTTCATCATATGAATAGCATTAACTCATCCTATTTATATATAATCTATTTATAAGCACTGAAAAAGAGAGGGTATATTTGGCAGGCAAAATAACTCCTATTTAGCAATTGGCAAACGTCAAGAGAGGTTTGGCTTCGATAAACATCTCTAAAAGTTGTGATGGAACGAAGGGGATTATTACCATCCTCTTCCTTTTTGGGTAAACCTAAAAAATGAAAACAAACACATGAAAACATCTCGTGATAAGGAATGGAAAGAGGTTTGCTTTTATCCTTATAGAATATTCTTGGAGGCAGCTTCTCAGTCCCAACTCTCAAGGCGCTAACTAAACAGCTTTGCATTAATTGGAGAGGCAGCTGGGTTGAGAGCTATGACTGATGCCTCTGATTGACCACGGCATGGCTAGTCGCCCATGAAACTGCCTCCTCATGAGCCTTACCATGGGCTTGCTGGTGCAAGGGATGCCCAGGGAGGGTGCAGGGAGGGCAAGGGCCCAGTGTTGTGCTTTGTTTTTGCAAAGGCATTGTTGTGAGAGCTGCCGCCCTCAGAAAGCCTAATGGGCATCATCCCAGAGTTATAGGCATGGTTGGTGTCAAAGAACTGGGAGTTCCTCTTTGCCTTGTCCATGCATCTTTATGGGATCATGGAAAAAAAAAAAAAGGGGGGGGGGAGGAAATCCTTTGCCTGGTTTCCAGTCATTCAGTCACTACATAGTGATCTGGTATCCATGGATAAGGAGTTCCACATGAACACCAACTCTTGTTAGAAGTCTCCAAAGGCCAGAGAATCTTCCCTCACAGAATGTTAGTCCTGGGGGAGGGGTGGGGCTTGGACCTCAATAGGCTTTTTTGGTGGCAGCTCAGCTGGATTATGATCATTCTCACTTATTTTTAATGTGTGACCTAACTATGCTTCTGAATTGCTTCCTATTTATTTTAGAAAAGAGAGAATTTATAGCAATATAGAATATTTATTCCCAGAGACTTTAAAAATGAAAGCTCATAAAAATTAAGCCTTCTGGAGAAGCTATAATATACATTTTAGGCATTACTTGTGTATTAATGGACTTTGAAGCAGCATTCAAATCCTATTTTCTGAGCATCAACTATGTACCAGGCAAGGCACTGTAGCTATTAAAATAATAATAAAACAACAACCACCACCAGCGCTTATATAGTTTTTCTACCTGCCAGACTCTATTCTAAAAGTTTTATGCATTTATGTATTTATCTATCTCATCTCATGCACACCATGAAAATAGCCTCAGCTTTGGCCCAGGCCCACTCTAAGAAAATGCAGTAGAGAAGAAAGAGACAAAATATAATTCTATACTCAAAGACCCGGGTTTCATTTCAAAAAAGAAAGCATCCATACCTGTAACAATCAGGAAACAATTTAGTGTGACTCATCATACCTGAATCCAGAGCAAGGAGGAAGGAACTGGGGAATCAGATTGTTCTAAAAAGCACTGAGGAAAACTATAATCCCAGACTTAGGCCTGGAAAGAAGGTGGGGATCTGTCTGATGTGGGAGCAAGGATAGGGGCACAGCAGGTGGGTGACAGGTGGAAGGGCACACCCTGGTAGGGAAGCAGGACAGGCATGACAGGGTGACATTTCTGAAGCTTCTCTGGGCAAGGGCATGTCTAGCAGATGGAACATTACGTCTTGCTATCTGCTTATTTGTTACTGACAGTTTCCATAGGATAGTAGGCAGCAGTCCTAACTGCTTATCTCTCTGTAGTCCCTCCTTTCTAGAAATTGACCAGCATCAACATTAGGCCACTCAAAGCAATTCCTAACAATCCCCTCTTTCAGGGCAAGAAGTGTTTGTTGAGTGGCTATTTTGTGCCTGGAGCCTTCTGTGTTCTCCTGGGGATGGTCTGTAGGCAGGGGTGTGAATAGGGGCTCAGTCCTTGGGACAATTCTCATGCAGGAGGTAAATCTTAGAGAAGCCCACATGCTGACGTGTCTGCCTCATCATCCCAGCCCCGTGTCCTCGTTTTGGCCTGTCTCTCCACCTTCCCCTCCTCTTCTTCATCCACTGCTCTCTGTCTCTGAGGAAGGTAGGCCCCCTTCACCAGTTTTCTGCACATTACTGCTGCCCCACCTCCAAAGTGAGCACCCTTTTTGTGCTGTTCCACAGGAGCCCTGGATGTTTTGTTTCAGCCACTCTAGCCATTTTCTCTTCAAATTCACTTCTGTCTTCATTTCTCACATTCTCCAATGAATTCTCTCTCCAGCTCTTCTACTCCTCACTGATTTCCTACCAGATGCTTCTTTCTGACTTACTGCTTTCTTCCTGTTCTTTTTCTCTTTTAGTTAATTTATTTATTCTCCATGTCTGCTGGTCTCCACCCCTGGCACCCTGGCCCCTGAGTTCAGCTGAAACATTCAGGCCGTTCAAGTGCACACGTTTTGGGATCAGCTGGACTTGGGATAGACACCAGTTCTACTGCTTCAGTGGCTGTGTGTTTGGAGACAAGTTGTTTCCCTCTCTGAGCCTCAGGATTCTTATGCTGGGGGACAAAATCCCTAGCTCTTAGGGGTTTTGTGAGGATTAAATGTGATACTGCAGGATTTCAGGGTCCTGCCTGGCAGAAAGCAAGAACCCAAAGAATGGCAACCACAGCTATTATTTACTGTTGAATGCTGCCCTAGCTCAAGCTCAAGGAGTCCTTTTTAACACCTACGTTGTACATGCATTGACATAGAATGGCTGCCTATGGCCTCTTGTCTACTGCAAAACCAGGTTGGGGGAAATGGTGGGAAAAAGTTAATTTACTATGTCACTGAGAGAGGTTGAGAGAGAGAGAATTTTAAATAGGCACTTTTGTCAGTCTCAGAGGTTTGCACTTGTCATAAAAAGGAAAGGAAACAAATTTCTTAAACAAAAGGGTGATGCTGAGCATCCATTTCCAGGGGATTCATCTAGCAATTGGGTGGAATACTTTAGGGACATTGGAGACAGGGAGACCACTTAGGAGGCCACAGTGATGATTTGAGAGGGAGAAAATGAGATAAAGACCCAGAAGAACATGACAGTAAGAAGGAGGATGAATGGGGTACATGAGAGAGTAGGGGTGCAGTGGAGGGGCAGAGAGAGTAAAATATCAACCAAGATTTTGTGAAAATAGGATATTGTGAAAATGATTATTTCAAATTAATAAAAATGAGAACTTTACATAGAAGAATCGGTAGGAAAAGAGACACCAAATTAAGTTTTAGGCAGACTGTAACTCTAATGTCATTTCAAATGGATCTCAAAATCAAAACCAAATAGAGTCTGAAATTAGGGGCTATATTTTGGAATCACTAGCACTGAGCCATTAATTGAAATGTTCTTTCACGTCAGTTCAACACACAGTTAGGTTAAGCATTGAGTACCTAGTATGTGCAGACATGATTCTATGAGCTAGAGATATAGGAAGGAACAAAACAAAGTCCCTGTCCTCCTGCCACTTACATTCCAGTGTTGAGACTGGAGTGGACTTTCAAGGAAGTCACTATCATAAATCACATGGACTTGGGGATGGCACCATGCTTCTTAGCACTTTACTTGGACTATTTATGTTATTTATTTCTCAAGACAACACAATGAGATAGATACTTCTATGATCTCATTTTATAGATGTGGAAATAGAAGTGAAGGGGGGCTAATGCAGGAGGAAAAGCAGAAGGTTTGAGACCGTGCTTTGTAGACTATTGACCAGTGAAGTACAAAGGGAAAAAGGGGAAATGGGGAAGAAGATAAAGAAGGGGTCAGAAAAATGGGAGAGAAACAGGAAGTGAATCGTAACAGTAATCATGTTAAGTGCCCTGGTAAGTTAAGCAGACTAAGAAATGAGAACAGATCTCAGGATTTAGCCAGAAAGATACTACTGACTCCCCTGTGATCAGTTTCTCCAAGTAGTACAAATAGATGCTAGATACCAGATTTCTCCCCAGACTGGAGAATGTCTAGTTGGAAGATGGGCATAGACCATTCATCCCAAGAGTTAGATAAAGTAGCAAGATAAAATAGCAGTCAAGAACCACGACCATGTGAAGTTATTTTCTACATGGAGACAACTTCCTCTGAGGGTGGGCGCAGAAGAGAGAATAAGATGTTGGTGAAGTATAGAAGAGGAAAGGCTCCAGGTGGCTGGAGGAGATGAAATCAAGAGGGATGGTAGAGGGGACAGCCTTGGATGGGAGGGCTCAGCTCTTGAAGAGTGTGGGAAGGATAAGAAAGATGTAAGGTGTGGATTTGCTGAAGTGGAGCTGGGTAAGGATAGGTGGGACTCTTGCTCCCAACTTTTTATTCCAACAGGAAGATTCCATGTTATCGGGTACAAGTCCTGGTCAGCAGAAAGGACTGGGGACTACTAAGAGAGAGGAATATTTTCAGTGGTCTCTCTGGGAAACTCATCACATGGACTTACTCTTCAAACTGGTTGTATTGTTGATGTCTACTGCTGTTTTATTATTTATTTTGGATTTTTAAAATAGCTGTTCCTCTTATCCTGTTGGCGCATGTCTTGTTCTTGTAGAAAAATGCTGGTGATATTAAAAGGAAATTTGTATTTGCACTTTCGTTAGTCTTTCACATCCTCTTCCTGTCAACTTTATTAGTGTGAAATGCCATTAATCATTACAGTGTCATAAAACACATTTTACAATAATGCTGTTTCCCCCCAAGGTTTATTTCTACCATTCTAAGAGATATTTGTGTTGGAAATAGCTTTCATTTTGAGCCTTTCATCTTGAACTCCATGGTTATTCCTGGGACTGTTGGCCCTTAGTTGATAATTGGTTTTGGATGTCTGTTACAGACTTTGTAATCTCCCAAGGGAGCTCTGCAAAGGGATGGGTTAGGCCAATAAAAAGACCCTTAGTTTTGAACAAAAATCACCATATGTTCTTTTCTTGGGACCATGTATTCAAAGCCTGGGGGGTTGGGAAATGCAGCCATGGTCATCATAAGGTAGAAAAGAGCTCTTTGCCCCTGGGACACTGTGAGGAATGGTCAGCTCCTGAAGGATCTGAAGGGTGAAAACCAGGGCTGTTGGTAAGTGGAATGGGTTCATAGAGTTCAGGTTTGGGTAGAGCAGCGAGGTTAGCCACAGAACTGGAATGGGTTGAGGAAGAATTAAGAGTTTCAAGGTCCTTAAAGAGTATTTCATTGGAGGCCACCCGGAAGAGGCGAGGTGTGTGGGTGGTGAATAGGCACAAATATGAGAAAAGTCACAGCAGGATCCACTGGTTGTCATTCGCGCAACTCCTCAGTCCTCCATTCCAGCTCCACACTCAGACAGGTGAGGATATGGCATTTCTTAAGTACTTAAAGAATCCCAATTGGTATAATATGGTCATTCCTTTCTTGAAGTGGTAACATTTTGTTTTTACTGCTATCTTTGACCTTCTGACGTTTGTGTCTCTCCATCCAGTGAAAATGCACAGGAAGGGGGCAATTGATGTTTTTCCTTTCGAGACTTGTGTGTGCACACACACGTGCCTCTGTGTGTGTGTGTGTGTGTGTGTGTGTGTGTGTGTGGTGTTGAGCATTTTATTGCTCTGAAAATGGGATATATCGGTTCTTTCTCAGGACGCTAGTATTGAATCATTTCTTTGGTAAGCATCATGTTTGCCTGAATTTTTTACTTAGTACTCTTGAAAGATGGGGAAAGTAACAGTTGTATTAATAGGTGAAATAAGTGGCTAGTCTTTCTGTATCACTTAGGGAGATCCGGGCTTCGAATAACCAAAGGATCAACTTCAAATGACTTAAGACTTAAAGAAGCTGGTTATCTTATAAAGCAAGTTCAGGTATGCAGGCTCAAAGATGACTCCCAGTGACCCTGCTTCTTGGCATTCACGACTTTGTATAATCCTCTCCCCTTGGTGTGGGCTTGATTTTGCGACTTATTATAAATCATTGGTTCTCAGCTGGGAGTGATTGTTATCCAGAGGAGACTTGACAATGTCTAGTGACTTCTTTTTTTGTTACAACTGGGAATGGTGGTGGTAATATTGGCAGTAGTGGGCAGGGATGCTGCTTAACATTCTATAATACACAGAACAGCCCTCACAGCAAGGAGTAATCCAAACCAAAATGTCAATGGTGTCCAGGCTGAGAACCTCTCCATTAAATGAATAGAACATAGCAAGGAGTGATAGGATGTTGTTTCTAATATTAAGTTATGAAAAGGACTATGGCTTCCATGTTGGGTACTCTCTCTCACTCTTTCTTGATCACTTATTCTAGAGGAGGCCGGCTGCCATGTTGTAAGGCAACCGGGTGGAGTGGGCTCTGTGAGTAAGCTTGGAAGTCAATCTTCTGAGGCCTGCCAACTGCCACAAGAGTGACTTTGGCAGCAAATCCTTCCCTGGTTGAGCCATGAGATGACTGCAGCCCTGACCAGCACCTTGACTGTAGCCTTCTGGAAGACCCCCAAGCTACAATCACTCACTGACACCACTCTCAGGTTACTGATCCACTGAGGTTGTGAGATAATGTATATTATGTTAAGCCACTAAACTTAGGGAATAATTTGTTACACAGTAATAGGTAACTGATACACAAGAAGTCTGGAGGCAAGGTGGTTCTGGGATTGGATCAGAGATTCAGTGACATTATTCAGACCCAGGTTCTCTCTGTGCCTGTACCCAGCCATCTTCTCTGTATTGGCTGCTCCTCGGGCTTTTCCTTTAGGATCATAAAATGGTACTCTAGGCATCACACACTCAAATCCAAAGGCAGGTAGGAAAGTTACTTCTAGGGCATCTCTTTTTGTTAGGGGTGAAAGATTTTCTCAGGAGCCACCTGTAGGACTTTCCCCTCAGATCCCTGTGGTTATGATTAAAATGTATACTTATGTCCTAATTGTATGGCAGTCTGGGACAATAAATATTCACATTCGCAGCCTCTGTGCTGGGAAGTGGTCTCTATCAGCAAAAAAAAAAAAAAAAAAGAAAAAAAAAAAAGAAGAGCAAGCCTATAGAAGAGACTATCCTATATCTTTCCCTCTGGGAATAAAACCTTTAGCTTTGGGCCTCTTTCTGGTGGTGGCAATAGCCATATCTCCAGTCCAGGACTCTGTTTAGGTCTCTGGGCACTGACTACTTGGGCAATTATATGTCCCATTCATTCCTCTCCTTTTTGTAGTTGATCTCTTCCCACTGAGATATGCTTGCATGCAGGGAATCGGTAAGGAGGGAGAGAGGGCTGGGATTGGTTCAGGTATTTTACTCTTGGCACTGGTTGAATCTCAGGGGACTGCTGCTGTAATAGGAAGCATTGTTCCCTTTCAAAGTTTGACCAGAGTTATTGAAGAGGGATGGACTGTGGTTTAATAGTTTTGCTTTTCCTTAAGCTTTAGTGCAATCCCTGCTGCTTCTGACTATGACCATAGCCTTCTAGAGGAGAAATTATGGAAAGAAACAAAATCACATATTTTATCCTCAGGACTGCATTGGAAGTGGTGAGGAGCTGAAGAATACATATGAGGGGGAAAAGTTTGTAAACACAATGACCTGCCAGGGAAAGGTTGAGTCCCAATTCTGGTTTAGAAACAGACTCACGGCCGTATCTGAGTTTCAAGAGCAAGTTGTATAACATAGAGAGGCAGAGGGTACAGGGGTAACATAAGATTTGGAGATAAGCATATTCAAATCTCAGCTCTGCCTCTTGTGTGGTCTTGGGCAAGTTACTTAACCTCTCTGAGGCTCGATGCCATAATCTGTAATACAAGGAAGCACCCGAAGTTGTATGCACCTTATTTCTCTTGTTTTTGTTTCCTTTCCCAACTTATTTATCAGAGCCCTCATTCCTCATCCCTCCCTGAGGACCTCCGTGTGCTCATGGTATCTCACCATGTGGAAAAGGGTCCCAAGGAACACTGGCACTTCTGGGGGCAAGAACTGAATTTCTTACCCATCATAGGCATATTTGCGTTTCAGAAGAGGAGGACTGGACAGATACAGGCTAAATGTGAAAACTCAAATCACGAAGGCCAGAACATCAGTGGGTAAACATATCTGGGGAAGCCGTGTCTTTCTCTGGCATCTTTTTTTTTTTTTAAGATTTTATTTATGTATTTGACAGAGAGAGACACAGCGAGAGAGGGAACACAAGCAGGGGGAGTGGGAGAGAGAGAAGCAGGCTTCCCGCTGAGCAGGGAGCCCGATGCGGGGCTCGATCCCAGGACCCCGGGATCATGACCTGAGCCGAAGGCAGACGCTTAACGACTGAGCCACCCAGGCGCCCCTTTCTCTGGCATCTTAAGTCACCCCATTTAGGCAACAGCCTCTCCTCCCCTGCCCAAGACCGACATTATAAATGCAAAGTTCCCAATAGGATGAAAGGGCTGCACACAACTCTGGATTATCCCTAGCCCACCTCAGTGGATGATTTGTGTTTTCTTCTTTCCTCTCTAAGGGTGTAAAACTATTCCATCACGTCCTGCTTCGGGGCAGGAACAGACTGGGAGAGTTCGTTCACTCATCGTAAAGGGTCAGAGGATGTAGAGCAGAGCTGTCAGTGTGCTTGCAGCACTTTGGGGAACCCTCCTCCCTGCTGGTCCTCTGGGTCACCAGGAAGCACATCTCCCTCCATTCTTGTCATGGCTTTCGGCTGCCCTTGTGGCGGCTCTCCCGCTTCAGAGTGTCCATCTTCAGTTGGTTTCACAAGGCTAAGGAAGACCCTGGGGCCAGCAACTCACAGCTAAAAACTGGCACCAGGAGGACACTAATGGGATGGTTAAGAACTTGGGCTTCGAAATTAGACTGCCTGGTTCAAATCCCCACACTTCCACTCAGTGGTCACCATCTTAAGCATGTCATTTAATTAACGTCCCAAAGCCTCGGTTTCACCATCTATAAAACGGGATTAAGACAATACAGTGATAATATCCAGTGCTTACCAGAGCATGTTTCCTGTGCCCAGACCTGTTCCAACACTTTACAATCATTGTCTAGCTTAATCGTTACAGCAGTCTTTTAAAAAAAGATTTGTTTATTTATTTTAAAGGGGGAGAGGGGCAGAGAGAGAAGGAGAGAGAGAATCTCAGGCAGACTCCAAGCTCAGCCCGGAGCCTGATGTGGGGCTTGATCTCACGACCCTGAGATCATGACCTGAGCTGAAGTCAATAGTCAGATGCTTAATGGACTGAGCCACCCAGGCATCCTTCCTTACCGCAATCTTAAAAGCTAAGTATCATCGTTCCCATTCTGTGTGTGCAGAGCTGAGTGTAGTAAGTTAAATGACTCACCCAAGGTCACACAGCTAGTCAGTGGCAGAACTGAGTAGTATGGGTCTGGAGCTCCTGCTCCTAATCATCCCACTGCCTTGGTTTCATAGGAAACTTTTGAGGACTCATTGAGATGATGTAGGCAAAGCGGTACAACAGCCTCTAGCTTGTTGTTGCTTTCGTTTGTTGGGTTACTTTGCAGAGAAAATCTGACGTGTGTTCTAAAGTGTGGATGAGATTAAAGAATTACCTATTACTGATCCTTAGAAGTTGACAGAAAACAAACGGACAACTTAAAGAAGTCCTTTTCCTTCTTTTGTTTCCTCTTTCAAGTTCAAATACTACCAGCTAAAAGGAAAACTTAAATGTTTTAAATATGGGAAGATTGGCAGGTAGGTTTTATGACCCCCATTTTACAACACAAGAAAGAGAAAGTAATGATGGATCTCAGGGCCAGTTAGTGGTGCAGTGAGGAGTGCCATCCAGGTGACCTCTGGCCGGGCCCCAGCGGGAGGCTAACTTGGATCTGGTGGGAAAGTTAACGAGCAGGGAAGCTCCGTGGTTGAGAACAGTCATGTCCGGTGTTAGATCATGATCGTTTTGGATCCAATACCTGTGCCATGCCTGTGTCACTACACAATGAGCGTCACAAAAGGGTGGCTTGTCGTGGAGTCACTCATACGTCTTGGCCTTAAAATTGTTGCAAAGGAGAAGTGAAGGCCAACGACTGAGTTGGTTTGTAAGGACCATGGGAAGGAGCAGCCGTATTATTGAAGCTGACCTTCTGCTTAAACCTGTGGTCATTTCATCAATCACCTGCCGGTTGGGTCTCCTGAAGGTCAGCCAAAGGATTCCGTTAATCACCCGCTCATTCTCAGGTTCTTGCTTCAGGAGTAATAAATTTTTAAAACTTTTTAAAAAATGAAAAGTTGGGTGACAGGTGTATTTGGAAGAAAAATAATCAGATGGAAGAACAGTCATTTAGGAGCAAGCGGTCAGAGCAAGTGATGGAAAAAGGTAAAAGTTTTCCCCGGCTGAGGAGGAGCTCACCGCCTGACTCTTACAGCTGTGCTTGGATGAAAGGGAGGTCCTCGGTGTAGCCGAGGTGCGTCTCCAACGCCACTGGGTTGTCTTACTTGCTATCAAGTATTTCCAATACTGAGGAAACAATATCCAGAGCCTGGTGTGGGGATCGAATTAACCACATGGGTGAGGTCCCTGGCAAGCTCTGATGGACAGGCTCACTTGAAATCAAAGAGCTTCCTGATCCTCTTCTCACTCATTATCTGAAATATCAGCCTTTCTTTTGTTATAGAACTTACTGGGGAAAAACAAAATACATAGACAGACGCATAAAGAGAAAAATCTGCTGTATTGTCAACAAGTTTCTTTGTGTGCAAAAGAGATGCTGTTATTGCACATATGGGGAAAATGGAGCCGCTAAACGGAAGCACTGAGCAGGAAGTTGCTTGGTCATGTGGTTAAAAATACTCCAGTGGTTTCAAGACCATGGGCCTCCATGTTGGGAAGACCTGAGCTGAGTCCTCATTCTGCACAATTAGTTCTGTGACTTCAGGCAGGTTACTTAACCAGTCTGAGTCTCAGTTTCCTCCTTTTAGATAAGGGTAGTCATATTTATCCCTTAAAGCTGTTTTAATGCTTACATGAGACCCTTTATTCATTCAAAAAATGTTTATTGGAGCAATAAGCATCCTGAAAAAGCATAGATTCTGGAAGCAGAATACCTGTGCTTGAAACCTGGTTTCACCACTGGACTTGGACAAGTTACTTAAAGCCTCTGAGACTTGGTTTCTGCATCTATAAATAAATGGGGATATTAAGATACTTTTATTAGAATAACCACCTCACAGGTTGTTGTGAGGATTTGATGGGTTTTTATAGATACCACCCTTAGAATAGTGCCTGGTGCCTAGTTAGTGCTATGTCAGCGCTAGTCATTATGTGGTGGGGACAATGGCAAAGCAAAAGAAAAACAAAAAGAAAAAACAACAGAGGTTAAGATCTTTGTCCTGGATGAACCCCTGGCTGACTGGGAGAAGACAAGACCTGAAGTGCTATGGTATAGAGCCTGGCATTTAAGTATTCAGTAGATGGTAGCTGTAAGTATCATTATTACTACCTGATTTACTTGGCTTGAGTCATCAGCTGAATTGGAAAGCCAGAGATGAGTAGTAAGTCACATCTCATCCATACATCATGTCTAAGCTTACTTCTAGTTCCTCATCTTGCATATGGGATGGATGTATCCTTTGAGATAGGCAGGGAAATAGAGGTGGCTGCCTGACAGCCCACTTATAAAGTGAATTTTTACCCATGATGAGAAATGTTGGGCTTCTCCATCTCTCATGGGTTGATTTAGTTGTGCATTACCTGTGCTGGAGGGAACACAGAGTGCAACATGCCAGAATATCTTGAATGATTAACTCCATAATCCTTCAGCACAGAGTTGCTGTTGAGAAACATGTCCCATGAGGCCAAAGGACCAGGAGCAATAAAAAGGCCCCACCAGCGATGTCTTCATATAGGCAATGGACACATGCCGGCAAAGTGGAGGATCAAGTGCAATGAAACCTCTTTTCTCATTAATTCATTGCATGAGTGGAGATTAAGTCCATTGAAAAAATGGACTCCAAAATCTCTAATTTCCATAGAAATGTGCGCTATAAGAAATAATAAGGCTGTGTATTGTCTTCCTAGCCAACATTTTCTGTTCATTAATTGGGGGACAAATAATAGGAAAGGCTTTTCTGTTTCTCTGTCCTTCCCCCCTTCATTTCTTTATCCTCCCTCCCTCCCTTCCTACGTCCCTCCCTCCATCCTTCGTACCCCCCCTCCCCCCCCCAGGTAGAAGAGCATTCAAGACACAAGAGAACAGGGCCACCTGGGTGGCTCAGTCCATTAAACATCCGACTTGATTTCAGCTCAGGTCATGATCTCAGGTTCATGAGATTGAGCCCTCTGTTGGGCTCTGCACTCAGCAAGGAGTCTGCCTGAGCTTCTCCCTCTCCCTCTGCCCTTCCCGCCTCTAAAATAAATAAATAAATCTAAAAAAAAAAAAAAGAAAAAAGAAAAAAAGACACAAGAGAACAGAGACACACCTAAGCTGCCAGGATGCAGCTCTGAAGCAGGTCGCAGCATATTTCTGAGAACAGAAACTGTGATGTCCTGCCCTTTCTGCTTCCTGGGAAGTTGGTTTCTTTATTTGGCATTTGTTTAGCATTTATTTACAAAGTTTAAGCAGCAGCTGTGACTTCAGCAGGTACACAGAGAGAACAGCTAGCAGGTTGCCAAATTCCACGAGGACAAATCAAATGTACTGCCACGTTCTGTGAGTTCTTGGTATTATGTGAAATTAACCTTTGGACTGCCAAATTGCCATGTGAGAAGGAAATGTTTCCATTGATCTGTGCAAGCTGGTGGTCAGCCTTAAAGATGAAGTGTGCGTCTGGCTGGGATGCATTGGGGCAGTCCTGCTTGAAAGGGGGCGGGAAGTGTGGGGCACTGTTGCAGGGGAAGAGCGGATGGGCTAGATATTGGCTTTCTGGCTGAATTGGGCTGGGTCTCTCTAATAATAGCTCTCCGAGGGAAAGGCCAATTTGCTCTCCCGCTGTTTTCTAGAATGCTTAAATTCCTTTTTCTCAGTGGCCCAGTTATGTACCTTAAGCATATAGGGACTCCAGCAACTATCTGCCCCAAATCACACATCCTGAGATCATTTCGAACAATGTGCTGTTTTGATGGGGAGTGGAGGGAAGGGGAAGGGGAGGCAGAGGTTACCCCATGGCAGCTGAGAGCGGAAGTAGCCAGCTACCCTTGCTGAGGGACTGCAGAGGAAGTTACAGTGCCTCGGGGTGCTGCGTGTGTCAGTGGAGCTTTGCCACCATCTGTGGCAAGAGTGGGGAGTGAGGAGACCATGTGTGAATCAAGGCGGGAGAGTCTGCCTGGTTCTGGCTGGTGAATTCTTTGTTTGTTTGATTTTACTTTTTTTGCTTTGGAGAGCTAGACACAACGATAACAAGTGCTTGGACTAACTATATAGGGTAAGGATTTTTTCTCTCTCTTTCCCCCCTCCCCCATTACTTTCTCCGCCATCTTGAATACCTCCATGTCCTCTTTCTCACCTCCAAATTCCAACCCCCCACCACCATGACCCAAGGATGGGGTTACAAGGACCACTCAATAGGCTCATGCTCCGTCTTCCTCAAGATGCCTGTGAAAATCGCTACACCTTGCTTTGCTCTTTGTCCAACATTTGGTCAACTTAAGGCTTCTGGTTCCTCTGTACCACATATTTATAGGGAGAGAAACAAAACCAACAGACTATTGGCTCAAGTCAAGCCAAAGCCCAGTTCATTGTTCCAGCATGTGGGAAGGGAACAGAATGTGGTTTTTGCCACATGGTCAGATCACAGAAGTAGAGGGTTGGAAGGCCAACAGGATCAGATGGAGAAAAGCCATGGCAGATTTTGCCGGCTGATTGAAGTGAGAATGCTAACACCAACATTTTTTCTCAGCCCTGTAAGCTTTTCTTCTTGTTCTAGGAACAAATAGTTTCTATTTGTCATTTTTTGCTGTGGGAAAATGTATCTGGAACTCAGCTGCTTAAGCTCAGGGACTGACTTTCCGATCACCAGGAGTGGCCTGGGGGAGGATATTTGGTCACCAGGAGTGCCCTAGGGGAGGTGAGGCTTTCTGTTCTGGAAGCAGAGGCTCAGAGGTGTGGTTTGACCGCTACATGCAGATACTTTTCTGGTGAGGGAAGGAAGTAAAATAAAAAAAAAAAAAAGGACTTTGTCCCTTTCCTGATAAAGTGCACAGTGTGGGGATTTGTTACTTTGTTAAATCAAAATTGCAACACAGTGTGGAAAATCAGAGACTGATCCTCAGTTGGGAGCTAAGGGAGCCCAGGGGAGAAGTTGGCTGGGGGTCTCTGAACGCCTCAGAAAGGACAGAAACACTTCTTCAAGGTGCATGAACAGCACAGAGGGCCAGGCCCTTGTGCGGGGTAGGGATTTTTTGCAAAAAAAAAAAAAAAGATTTTTCCCACCACCTGTTTTTATCTTGCATGTCATCTTAAATGTTGGTTCTATAACTTTTTAAAGTTAGAAGTTGAGCCTGGACAATTGCCAGAACCCAGGACAAAGCTTGACACATAGTTGGTGTTCAGTTGAATGAAGGATAAGATCTCACGGGCTGTCACTTGGACTTGTGGGAGGCAAGGATGGATTTTTATAGGTGGGGGTAGCTAATTCTTTTGGTTTTCTTTTTGTATTAAAAAGAATTTTAAATGAAGAGGGGGCTGTGTGTAACAGCTATCATTTTGAACTCCTAATGCATGCTTGGTACATTATAGTTTGTCCAACTTGATCTCGGAGCTCCCATACAAGGGAGTGTATTATCCTTATTTTAGAGATGACAAAACTGAGGCTTAGAGAGAAGTCACTTGCTGGTGACACTATGACACTATGACAGTCATAGCGAGTGACTGGCACGGGGAGTGTTTGCTCTCCTGGCTGTCTGACCCCCCAACCTGTGCTCTGTTCCCATCCGCCTGTCATCTCATGTTAATGTTCATAACTGATTGGAAAGTCAGTCTTTAAACAAGGGAATAAATGAAATGAGGGAATTTTATTTCCCATCAGATTTCATCTCTCTTAGAGAGATTTATGTCCCTGGGTTGTATTTCATGGAACCTTTTTATGAAGAGCTAGATTTATAGGTAATAATCAATAGAGTGCTGAGCTGGGTTTCTGTTGCATATGTATACCCTTCACAAAGAGCAGGTAAAATGGTTCAGGGGAGGGAGGGTCTTCCTACTTCCCAGGCATCCTAACTGAGCCGACCCTAGTGGAGTGGGGAGGGAGGAAGAATCCACACTAGGAGGGATGCTGAAGAAATAATGGGGGTCCAGCTCCATATCTGGAGGAGGCCGACCCTCAGAGGATGCCCCGTCTGTCAGGAGAGAGCACACTCTCACACCAAAGTCTCCATGGGTATGTTTTTGAAAATGGATACCATGAAGGAATGCCCATTTGGAGCTGAGTACATCCTGGAACACATTAGGATCTGAATGTGAATTCCTTTTGATGTCAGACTGTACTCAGCAGAAACTAGATGAAGCCGGGATACCTGATCCTTGATACCCATGCATTTCTCAGAGGATCATGTAACCCATGTGTATTTATTTGTTATGTACAGGACGGAGTCTCTTCTTGTGTCTTTGATGACTTCCTTTTATGGATTGCTTTCTTGCCCTTTTGGGGAAGCTTTTGTTTAATTTCTACAGGGCTTTAGTATCTAACCAGTTCATCAGCTGGTAAGAGGACTTAAGCTATTTCTTCTCCTAGGTATATTTGAGTAATTTCAGTACCCTTGGAGACCAGGAAACCTTTAAAAGGCAAAATAATGAATCACTAATTATGAGATTCCTGGATACTGAGAGAGCCGTGTCATAATAATTTCCGGGGCAAAAGGCTCTTCCTTGATGCCTTTCAAATATGATCACAGAGGCCACTGGTTCCTAAATTTTGAAGTGCATCAGAATAACCTGGGAACCTTATTAAAAATACAGGAGGTCTAGAGTAGGGCTCGTAATCCAGATATGCTGGTTTGGAATAGGACACAAAGACCTCAATAGTTGAGACTCTGCAATGTGAACAGCTGCTTATTCTGCTTTTTTGGTGAGGATTGGAAGTCACCACTGTGAGGGGGGATACGCATGTGTTTGTGTGGTGGTGCAGCTGGGTGCACACTTACTTCCTGGTCCTGGAGCCCATGGGATTTTGAGCTGCTACTTAAGCTCTAAACATGGCTTCTATCTCAAGAAAAGGCAAGCAGTAGGCATTTCTCCTACTTCCTGGAGAGATTCAGGTGCTGCTGCCCTTTCTCTGAGTCTTGAGAACTCGCCTGTATATGTCCCATCAAGCCTCACTATACTTTGCCAACTCTTCTCCTGGCTCCTAGATGTCCAGGAGCGTCCAGCGGTAAGATGTAATTATGGCCTGGCAGTATTTTTATATTTATGCCTTTTTTTTTTTAGATTTATGTATTTATTTATTTTAGAGTGGGGGTGAGGGGCAGGGGGCAGGAGAGAGAACCTCAAGCAGACTCTACCGAACTCAGAACCTGAAGTGGGGCTTGATCTGAGGACCCTGAGGTCATGCCCAGAGCCAAGATCAAGAGTCAGACGCCCAACTGACTGAGACATCGAGCCGCCCCTATTTTATGCTTTTTCTATACCTTTGCTTCTTCAAATATCAAAGTATCTTCATTCACTCCTTTCCTTCTGTCCCTCCTTCCTTTCTTCTTTCTTTTTCTTCCTCCCTCCTTCCTTCCCTTCTTCCCTCCCTCTCTTCTTTCCTTCCTTCCCTCAGTCTATTTCAAGATAAGGAAATCAGCATGAGATTTAGTATTCCGAGAAGCATTTCCATGGTTCTTTCCATTAGTCTGTGTGTATTATATACATGCACATCACTTGTGCATTTGTATTGGCAGTACATGCTTGTAAATGCTGTCATAAACTCAGTTCTTCCATCCAGGATGGGAATGGAGTTGTTAAAGACAGTTGATGAGGTGGCATCTGTTGGCCAACAGTTTTATGCTGCAGTAGCTCTGAGCAGATAACATTAATAGGAATCACATTTTAAAGTTGTAAATTTGATGTAAAATACTAAATTTGACAATAATTGCATTATAAAGCAAAAATTCTATTTATTAAAGGGCTCCCGTCTCTCCTTCGTGTGAGGGGCTCTGAAATTCTTGCTCATACCTGCCCCTAGCAATTATCATGCCTTCTCTAAAATTCTGTTTTATTTTTCCATTTTCATAACAACTACATTATGATGTGACATATTTTTTCCAGATATTTTGCTTGAATAAATAAATAGGATATTAAATTCAACTGGGGTATTAGATTATAAATTAGTTCTGTAATAGGCGTCATAATGTTATTTAGATTTTCAGTTTACACAGACCTTGTAGCAACTCCCCAGAGCTATGCTACAGAATTAGAAGTAGATAGAAGTTGATGTAAGAAAATTGGTTTTTGTAATATGCTGATGCCAGTGGAGTTGTGTTGTGTGGAAAAGTATTTAAATGGAGAGTTCCTCCTTACTTCATTGTACAGGCAAAAGATTGATAATGATTTCAGGGGCTGATTTGTTGGTGCTGATATTGACCACACATGGAACTAAAATATTTCTTTCCAAAATTAAAGCAGTATTTACACATGAAGGCTAAAAATTCTTTAGTAGCACTCATATCAACCGTCCCAGGGACAGATGCTTCTTTTGTCTAACTGGCAAAAAATAATGACATAATCTCACAACTGTTTCTTGGGTGACCAATTAGTACTTTCAGTTATATTTCACATCAAGGAAGACACCCCACCCAGGACCACCGTGTGGTTATCAAAGTCACTAGCAAGCAGGATATAACCTTACTGAGCTAACATCCGTTGCACATGATGAAAAGCATGCACATTTAATAAAAAAAAAAAAAAAATGTGGATTCACCAGGTGAGTGCCAATAGTGAGCTAGAAGGAGGGCAACTGGGTAACAAAAAGGGTTTGTCTCTGTCAATGAGTGTTTTCCTAACTCTACACCTGGGGTTGGCAAACTTTGGCAGGGGTGAGACTCATCCAGCATGCTGTCTGTGTCTGTGTAGCTCACGAGCTGAGAATGGTTTTTGCATTTTTAAATGGTTGACTAAAAATCCAAAGAAGACTAATGCTTATGACACAGGAACGTCATATGAAATTCAATTTCAATGTAGATAAATAAAGTTTTATCAGAATGCAGTCATACTCATTTGTCTCATCCTCTCTCTGGCTGCTTTTGAGATACAGCGGCAGAGTTGAGTAGTTCGGAGACCAAATGGCCTGCAAAGCCTAAAATAGTCACTGTCTGGCCCTTTCCAGGAAAAGCATGCTGACCCCTGCCTTAAACCAAAACCAGGGTAGACTGCTATGCTGTCATCATCTTAGACAGCCCCCTATTTGGGGTGCAGAGGAGGAGAGGAGTAGAGAGTGGCCATTCTGCTGGGGACTCCAATCACTAGTGAACAGTGGTGCTTTACTTAAAAGGGAGTTAACAAATGAGAAGGAGTGTACTCTCAGGCTCTAGTTAAGAAAATGCCAAATGTAAAATCAATCCAACTAACTTACTTCTGTGGCATGACTAAAAATATCCTACTGGGATGAGCTCACTTCCAAGTTTTATGGAACTTTTATCAGAATACCAGAAGGTTGGTGCCCCATGGGATTTATGAAAGTGCCCCAACAGGACAAAGTCTGTTTTAGAGTCTCGTCAACCGGGCAGCCCTAGTGAATGGCACTCGTCGACAACCTGGGTGGGCCTGGTTGTCTCTGCTCCTCAGCAGCCCCGACCCTCTGGAAAAATCTTGTTCTCCATCAGACCTCAGTCTCTTCCTCTGTAAGCTGAGCTGGCTGGTCTCGGTGACCGCTGAAGCCCCATTTGGTTCTGAGATGACCGTCTGGCGTCTCTGATGATGGGAACAATCACCATCACAGGAAGGCCCCAGTCCCAGGAAAGGAGCCATTTCTTTCTGGCATCTTTGTAGCTTCCTCTTGCCTCTAAAATGCTGCATTTCATTAAGGGTTCACAAGTCTTGACATGTTTGTAAAGAAAGACACGGCAGGAATTCATATGCCTCGCCTTACAACAAACATGTTGTGAATAGCCTATATTTGGAATACAATTTGTCATAGGGATGCAGGCAGGGTTTTAAATTTGAGCAGCTTCTGAGACGCATGTTTTATTCTTTTCAAGCAGATCCCTGAGCTCATCCACTTTACACCTTGAAGGGAGTCTATATTGGAGAAGCTGCTCTCCATTTCTGAAGCATGGGAACATTTGCATTAAACAATGCAAGAAATGCCATTGTAATTTCATGAGAACTACCCTTTCCAATGAATGTTAGATTAAGAACCAAGTAAAATCCCTTGAAAGTGGCTGGAAGATAAATTAGAGCTGACCTGCAGTTAGGTAGAACTAAATTTTATTCCTTCCCTTTAAAATGGTTTTTAATTGATTTGGCATACTTTTTTAAGTTAATAATGAATACTGTACCTGGGCCTGCATGATCACTCCTGTGAATTAGATCTATTGCACTTGAAACAGTTTTCCCTTACGGAGGACAGTGATTTTAATGAAGAGTCTTTGCTTATTGCACCGATGGAAATGTGGTTCATGGTGGTTTCAGACAGTTCTCTAATTAGCAGTCCAGTCTGTTCCCCTAAATGTTTTACCTGAAACAGTATGGAAATGTGGACAGGAAAGGTGCTTTATCATAATGCTGGGAGTTCTTCCTCACTTTGCAGGAGACCGTGTAATGCATGGAGATCTTGGAGCGGGGAGAGTCCTGCAGAGATGTTGCAAGGCCCAGAGGTCTTTGAAAGGGGTGGAAATAGGTAGCTCTGATTGAACAATTTTTTTTTTTTATATATTAGAACAAAAACATGGTGAGGGGGGCAGGAGAGGGGGAGGAGGGGCATTAAATTCCTAAATTAGGGGCTAGTGATCCAATTTTAGGTATGTCAAGGAGTCATGTGGGTGGAGTTGGGAGTCTTACGGCTCTTAACACATGCACTTGTTAGGGAGTGGAGCTCTCTGGTGGGTGTTGTCATTAATGGAACATGAGGTCTATGCTGGAGCCATGTTTAGGGGCCATGGTTAAACCTAACATGGAGATAGGGGCCAAGAAAGGATAAGCCAAAGTCAGACCTTCCTGAGAGGTGAAATTATAAAGAACAGGGTCTTCCCAGTGACTCATAACACTGAGTGAGTGCAAGAGTGAAGACGAATGCAGAAAACATGGAAGGAAAGTAGAAAGGACAATGATGAAATTCTCAAGACTATTATAGTGTCCTGAGGGATAGAAGCTAACATTTGGCATATTTCTACTTTACTTTTATTTATTTATTTTTAAATATTTACTTATTTATTTATTAAAAGATTTATTTCTTTATCTTAGAGAGAGAGAGAGCTCACAAGTAGGGGGAGGGGCAGAAGGAGAGGGAGAGGATGTTAAGCAGGCTCCGACTCCCTGCTGAATGCCAAGCCTGATTTGGGACTCGACCTCATCACCCTGAGATCATGACCTGAGCTGAAGTCAAGAGTTGGCCGCTTAACTGACTGAGCCACCCAGGGGCCCCTTATTTATTTATTTTTAGAGAGAGAGAGGAAGAGCGTGCCAGCGGAGGGAGAGGCAGAGGGAGAGCGAGAATCCTCAAGCAGACTTCCCACTGAGCCGGAAGCCCGACCTGGGGCTTGATCTTAGGACCCAGATATCTTGACCTGAGCTGAAATCAAGAGTTGGTTGCTTAACCCCACTGAGCCACCAAGGCGCCCCATGACATTTCTACTTTAAATAGGAGATTTGGTCACTATTATTAAGACCATGGTCTGAAAAGTTTAGGAGAATGATTGACTTGGTTATTAATGTTAAGTGATAGTAACAACCAGTAGTATGTACTGAAGACTCAGGGTTCCAGGTGCTAGGCTAAGTGCTACAGACAGAATGATCTAGTTTAGCTGCCTGAGTACTCCTATGTTTTCCATTGTATTTATTTATTTGTTTGTTTGTTTGTTTTTCTTCTTTAAATCTTATTTATTTATTTATTTATTTATTTATTTATTTATTTATTTTTAAGTAATCTCTACACCCAACGTGGGGCTCAAACTTGCAACCCCAGGATCAAGAATTGCATGCTCTTCTGACTGACTCGGCCAGGCACCCCTGTTTCCCATTTCAAGGACGAGAAACCTGGGGCACTGAGAAATTACCATTCTCCAAGTTCATATGGCTAGAAAGCGATAGAATTAGGATTTAAATCCTGGAAGGATGACTCCAAGTCTTATGATAATACTGATTCTGCAGAGGCAATGGGGTTCACCATTTAAAGATGGAGAAAGAATCACCCATTTCTTGAACTCAAGCCATAGGAGTCTGATTTAGGGCTGAACTGAAGAGCTACTGCTTCCCCTAGTGAACTTAGAGCCATGGTCTGCTGTGAGCCGTCTTGCTACCCAACTGTAATTAAAATTATCATACAGTATAATGATTTCTAATACATTTCAGAACAAATCACCATCTTATATCTGACATGTTGTTAATGTTTACTACCATAATTACTAATTTGAAATATAAGGCAGCAATTTTTATTAGTGTTTGGTTACGTGTAATTATGTCAAATACAAGACTGCAATTTAGGTTGAACTGTATTAGTAGTGATCATACAAAATGATTATACTGTGTATTTGACACACTGGATTTTTATGTTTCTATAGATTTGTTTTTCTTCCAAACCATAAAGAATTATTTAAAGACCATCCAAAGGTTATTTATAATGCTTTTTATTTAAAGAGTTTTAGAGTGTGGGAATATGCACATTGAAAATGGATTATACTGGATCATTATTTAACAGAGAGAAATGGGAGCCACCATATGTCTGATGTGCCAGACCCTTTCCTGGGCATGTTGCACGTCTAATTTCCAGTTCTCACAATGAGTATACTATTTTCCTGACCAAAACCGGGGCCCAGAGAATTTAGGAGATGTTATCCACCTAGTTCATCATGGAGCTGAAATTCAAGTTCATGGTCTTCCTAGGAGTTCTTATCCTGGGTGGTTACAGAAGAGATCCATTTATGGTAGATTATGATCGGAGTGTGCTTTCCTATAAAAGTAGTAGGGTTCTGTATTTAATAAGGTGATATATGTGCTGGTCCTTCCTTATATATTGTCTCATTAAATAAGTTCTATTGTCCATTTTAGAGCTGGGGAAACGGAAAATCAGGAGTTTAAAAGTTTTATCTGAGGTTGCACAAGTCAACACAAGAAGAGCTAGGACTTAGGTCTCTTTCTTTTTCCTAGCGTTTTCTCAGGAGAGATTGTTACCAGCTTCCTCTGTGGTTTCTGCCAGGGTTTCTAAAGTTGCTTTTCATACAACAGGCCTTGAGTTCTTTTTCTGGTGATGATGATGATGGTGGTGGTGGAGTGTGATGATGAGGGCAGCCGACTGTAATCTAAGACTACGTGCAAGCTATTCATATTTATTATACTCATTTAATTTTTGTGATGTGGATGAGTCTCCTTATGGATAACAAAACGGAGATGTAGGAGAGGTTTTCAATACATAGTGATGGAGCCAGGACTTGAATATAGAACTTGACTAATTTCAGAGTTCCTTTTTCACATGTTAGCTCCCCACAGAGATTATAATAATCAAGTTACTTCTTGGGATGAAGGACTTTCATTCTTATCCTTTCCCAAGAAGACCCATTTGCCACCCCTGAATTTGTTTTTTGCTGTGTTTCCCTGAACACTCTCCATTTTATTAACATATTTCAAAAATTTGATGATCAAAATTTCCTTGAGTGTTAACATTTCAGTGATCAACAAACAAACAGACAAACAGCAAATACAAAAGCCAAAATCCAGAAAGATCCCTTCCTGGTCCTAGTGCATAATCAAATTATTTAAAGGCAATAAGTGTTTTGGATTTTAAAAAGCAATAAAACTATATTAGAGAGAGAGGAAAATGGTATAGTTACATATCTCAATTTAATCACTAATGTGATTTGGTGAGTTTTTACTCAATTGTTCATTCACACCTACTTTTTTTTTTTCCCCAAAAAACAGTTAGCTCCATGAGGGTAGAGACTAAATCTTTTTTGTTCACCGTGCCTGAGACTTAATATAGTACTTAAAATATGGTAGAATCCACGATCATCGGCAAATTAAGGAATCGATCCATGAAGTTTAAATATTAGTTTGTATTTTGTTTTTTAATTTTGTTGGTTAGTATGTCACATACATTTTTAATCATAATCCTTTTAAATCCTGTTTAAAATTAAATTTACAAAGTAATTGACTGGTAGTGTACAAATTTGCATCCTAACCAAGAGTGAGATTTTTGTCTTTGATTCTCTCAAACTGCATCTTACTCTTTTGGATTGACTCAAAGCTGAAGTAATATATAACTCGTAAAACCAAAGGCTGTTCTCTCTGGGGTTCTATTTGGTATTCTTAGAAACACTTTAAACAAATCTCTCCTTGCATCCACGTTTCAGTCACTCATCTGTTGTACCCAACAGAAGGGCATCTATTATGAGTTTTTTTCTGCCAAGGGTAAGAGTATTGCCGCTTCCCCCCTGCAAGCCGGATTAGCCATCACTGGGGCAGTGACTCACACTTGCAAGGCTGCATTAAGAACTGGACAAGGCAGGGTTTGGCCATGTGTCATAAATGAGTGAGTGGACTGGATCCTGATGAAACGCATAGCAGTGACCTTGGCTGATACAGGGTTCTGTCTGACCCAGAAGGCATCAAATCAGATTACACTGAAAATTAACCTACCCTTATGGCCAAAATGGAAAAAAGAAAGTAGTTTGTCTATGATTGTTTTACTGGACCTTATAGTAAGAGATTCATCTTACTTGATTAAAAAATGTACATGTCAAGATCCAGAACCTTACATTTCAATAAATCGAAGTTACATTTTGTTGTTGTTTTTGTTTCAAGTGCTTCCAACATCACAGAGATGTATGAATAAGTTCATTATGAAAGGTTCATCATGAAAAAGAGACTTATAAATCCTTTAACCCAATTCCAAAATTGATCCCTTAAGAAAAGTTAAATATCACTGTTGTTTGTAGATTGCTAGATCACCACAAAGAAAATTCTTTTATAAATACAGATGGTGCCCTTATGGAAATTACATGATAGTAAGTGGATGCCAATAGAAAAAAAATGACACTTTGATTAGCTAATAAAATGGTGTTCAGTGGAATTATGCTTCTGTGTCTAATTTATGGTTTATTTGAACTTGTGATGCCCTGTTTTCATTTTGGCTTTTAATAAGTGTTCCTTTAAAAACTTTTAAAATGTAAAATAATATGAATTTGATTTTCTTGAGCATAAAATGGTAATCATCGATTAGTAGTGAATCATGGCTATAAAGCTTTCACCTCCTCGCCCCTTCTCATCCCAAGCCATTCTTATGAATCAATTGCTAGCGGGCTGAAAACACAGCACTAGACTGACAAGTTATAAAAAATGAGCCAATGAATAAGTTATTGGCAAATTATTGATATAAAAATCAGTATTCAGGGTTTTGGCAGGCAAAGTGGAGGGGATGGGGAAAGGCCCTTATATTTACTGAGTACCTAATGTGTCAGATCACAGAAACAATCTCATCCTTGGGCCCCTCCTGGCACTTCCTCTGAGCTGTATTGTACCGAAATAATCAACCCCCTCCTTTTCAGGCATCAGTTAACAAGGAGTGCAGAGAAATTTTATCATGGTATCAGGACAAGGAAGGCATTTGAATATTAGCATTACATTTTCTACTCTCACTACTCTGTTTGTTGGTGGGTGCAATGTTGAGAAATGTTGCCCAACCTCTTGGAAATGGCATGTGAATAATCCCATAATCAGCGTAATGTATTCTGTTATGGGAGTAATCAAGTCATTCAGCTTTGAAGTAAGATCCAATTTTTAAACCGTGGCTGATGAATGCAGTTTCAGGTATTTAGAGGAGGCTGATGGACCTGGACTCTTTGGGTCTTCTGGTTGAACAGGGAAAAGTCCCTGAGGAAACTGAAATGGGCCATTCTAAAAATACCCAACTTTCCGGAGGTATTTTTCCTAGCGGGCGTAGTATGCAATTCAAGATTTTAAAATTAAACACGTCTGTGTGCTTTTGAATTGAGCATGGCTGAAATCTGAGTTGGTTGGAAGTGAGGCCCCAGTGATGGTGGCCCACACCGTCCTCCAGAGGACGAGTCGCTCCCTTCTTTTACACTGTTTTTGCCCAGACTTGTAGGGTGGGGGTCCTCCTTGTTCTTCAAGCCTTTGTTTAAATGCTCCTTCTTCAGAGATGCCTTCCCTGAGCACATTTTCCCTTCTCCCAGCGCAAACCCCCTCTCTCCCTCTTTCCTTTTTGCTTTTCTTCCCGGCTCTTCTAACCAACAGAAATTCTTGTTTACTTGCTGGCTTTCCCTCCTTCTGGAGAATGTAAGTTCCTGGAGAGCGGGGACTTGGTTATTGTTCATCGCAGTATCTGCAAGACCCCAGACGGTTCCAAACACTTTGGAGGCACCGATGAAAGACTGACTGAAAGAATGAATGCTTGACTCTAAATGAAGGCCCCAAGATTCCTTGGTTCAGAGGGTCCCCCTCCATTTACATCATTTGCGTTACTACATGATTCAACAGCGCAGCTCATTCTCCCTGCGACCGTGCCACAAAGCAGCTCCTCCGTGGCACACCCAAAGGTGAAAGCCACCTGGTGGGTTCTGTCCTAGGAGGGAGGCTGCTGCTAATTGGGCAGCTCTGGTTTGTTCCCAGCCAGGTCTCAAGCTGGCAACAGCCATGGAAAATGCTGCGAGTGTCCCTTTGAGTTAAGCTTCCTATTACTTAAGGCATCCATTTCAAAAAATAACTCCGGCATCTATGGTTATGTTCTGTACTTGGTTCGAAGGGCTGTAGCAGTCCAAATCCCATTAATGCCAGAGCCCTTGCACAAAGCCTTTTGTATTGACTTGGGTCAGCTTAATCTCTGGGTTTGTGTTCCCCTCCCCCCACCTTAGGCTTCTCAACAATTCTCTTGCTTACCCCCTTTCTTGCCTTCTCTCGCTCTCTCTCTAATTCTTTCTCTTTCTCTTTTTCCTTCCTTCTATCTTTCCTCCATTCCTCTCCTTCCCTCCCTCTCCCATCTTTCTTTCTTTCTTTTTTTTTTTTTAAAGATTTTATTTATTTACTTGACAGAGAGAAACACAGCGAGAGAGGGAACACAAGCAGGGGGAGTGGGAGAGGGAGAAGCAGGCTTCCCGCCGAGCAGGGAGCCCGATGCGGGGCTCGATCCCAGGACCCTGGGACCATGACCTGAGCCGAAGGCAGACGCTTAACGACTGAGCTGCCCAGGTGCCCCTCTTTCTTTCTTTTCCTTCCTTCCTTCTTTCCTTCCTTCCTTCCTTCTTTCCTTCCTCCCTCCCTCTTTCTTTCTTCCTTCCTTCCTCCCTCTTTCTTTCTTTCTCTTTCTTTTTCTTTCTTTCTTTCTTTGTTTCTTTGTTTCTTTGTTTGTTTCTTTCTTTTTCTTTCTTTCTTTCTTTCTTTCTTTCTTTCTTTCTTTCTTTCTTTCTTTCTTTCTTTCTTTCTTTCTTTCTTTCTTTCTTTCTTTCTTTTCTTTCTTTCTTTCTTTCTCTTTATTTTTTCTCTCTCTCTCCCCTTCTCCTTTCCTTCCTTCCCTGCAATATTCTCTCTGTCTCTTCTTTTGCCTCAGAGGATGTGGGTGAATCACATGGATTCTCTCTTTCTGATGTTGAATCTTAAGCCTGTGAGGAATAATCTCGGCTCTACTGTCCTCTCTGTCTACCGCTCCCCTTTCAGATCTATCTAGGGTTCTAATATTAAGTAAGATCTTCATGAAAAGCCCCATATGTAAAAACTTACATGTACAAGTAGGTAGTTTTTGCACTAATCATGGTGTATCAACACATCCCTATAGAATTTCTTTTCTTTTTTCCCCCCACCATTGATTTTCTGTTTATGAAAGTAATGCATGCTCACTGTGAAGCATTTGGATGATATAGAAAACCCAGGGTGACTTTAAGCAGCAGGTTTCCCCAGTGTAGTCAGAAGAGGATTTGGCTTTCAAGAGAATAATTAACAAAACTCGTTTTAAGAGCCTGTTTTTTGCAGAAAATAGGGGAATTGCCTGTTCAAGGGAATGAGAAGTGTTCAGATGTTGCCGACACTTCCTTCCTATGCACTGTGGCCCTAGAATAATGACTTCTTTTATAGGAGAGGAGAAGTTGCTGTGGTCCAGTGGATAGGAAGCACTGCTACCGGACTTTCTCAGTTTGCAGAAAATATGCCAAAGTCTGCCTTTTCAAAGAAAGCCATCAGACCACATCAAAACCAAAGACAGTATATATTCTTTATCTTTGGATTCATTTGTTCTTATAGCAAAGCCACATTTCCCAAAGTCTGTTCCATTGAACAACTGTCACATGTGATTTTCCATGTCAGAGGGTTCCATGGTCACATAAGCTGGGAAACACTCCTCCCATTGTTCCTGTTTCTTGGAGAGAAGTGAGGCACATTAGCACGTTACAGAATAGGAGGGTCTGAAGTAAAGAGGCCTGTGTTAGTTCATTTTATTTGTTGTTTCTAAAACTTATTTGATTGAGGCCTTTTTTTTTTTTTTAAAGTAACATTAATATCTGCTTATATTCCCTAGAACCCTTTGGCCACACACACACACAAAACAAAACAAAACAAAACAAAACAAAGCAAAACCCAACAACCCAGAGAAAACAGATAAGCAAAAGCAGTTATTGTATACTTACTCTGGGCACACAGTGTTTGGAGCTGTTGAGTTTCTGGTGTCCTTTTTCCTTCTGGATGAGCTGAGTGAAGCAATTACTCAGCTGTCAGATTAGTGCCAGGCACTGTGCTGGGCACTTCCCTTGCCTTACCACCTTTGAACCCCACAGCAGCCTGTGATCCATATTTTGTAGAGGTAAAGAGGCGATGCAACTTGCCTCCAGCCCTTCAGCAAGGTGAGTGCTGGAGCTGAGCCAGGCCCGTGGTTGCCCACCCCATGCTGGGGCTCTCAGTGCTTCGAACATGCATGCCCTTCAGCAAATCAGACACGGACCCCACTGCACCCTGCCCACTTTGGGGGCCACTAATAGCATTCGTTGGGGGCCCTTTAAAAGAAACTGCTGTTGGCAGTGTGGCATCACATGCAGACCCCTTTTGGTGAAGACTGTGTACCCTTCACATGCAAATTAACTGGAAATCGAGTGTGTGGTGTGTATATATATGTGTCCACATCGATCTCTCTCTTTCCATCGATATGCCAGCTTCCCCAGAATCCATCCCAGGGCCTGCAATGTAGCAGGTGCTTGGTGACAAATGTTTATTGACATGACATGGGGAAATAAACACTACGTGAAGTGTGGGTTCATGTCCTTACACTCCCTGGCCTCCTGTGCTTTATTTTTCTCCATAGCATTTATTACGCCTGGACATCTCTATTTACTTGTTTATTTACTCCCAGGGTGTCTCCCCACCTTTGGGTGTGAACTCCTGGCAGGGCAGGGCCGGGGGGGTGGCGGGGAGTTCTTCAGGTCATTTATTCACTACCGTGAACCTAGAGTAGGTGCTCAGTGAATATTTGGTGAAAGAATAAATGGTCAAATACAAGTTTTTACCATTGCTTCTACTTTCCCCAAGCTCCTCAGATTGCTTTCTTTATTCATCTGCTTCTCTCTCAGGAATAGTTAAAATCTACTTAGGGCTGTAAATAAAGGAAGTCTGCATTCTTAGCGATTCCAGCTCAGCAAATATTGAAAGCCTCTGGGTTAACGGGCACAGGGCTGTTTCCAAGGCAGAAAGGGCTCCAAAGTCTAGCGTCCAGGCAGGCATGGAGTCACAGGGACAGTATGAAAAGTCGCCACTCTGAGCCCGTCGCTGTCACAGCACAAATGTCTTTGGTAACCCAGGAACACAGGATCCTCCAGGAATGCGGAGTGCCACTGAAGGGCATTCTGCCAAAATGTTTTCCTGTGGCCCAAAGGGTAGAGATTGCAGCATGCCCAGCCCTGACTGGATTACCACAGCCAGAAGCACTTTAATGTCCACCGCTGCCCCTCGGGGTGGGGAGGGAGCCCGGGGTCGGTGGAGGCGATGACTGAGAGCTAGATGTGTGTGCTGTGGAGGCTCTTGGAGGCTCGTGTCCCCCAACTTCGGGGCTGGCACTGGGAATATAAAACTACTTGCCACAGAGATAAAGTAAGGGATTCTGAAGTATGAGTCTGTTGATAACTTCCCTTTAATTTGGATTCTGTTGTAGAAAATCTTTGTCAAAACAGGCTTTTAGCACAAATGGGTATGTGTTGAGGGTGGGGAGGTGAAGAAAAAAAAAAGCTGGATTGTTAAGAAAAAAGGGACCCTTTAATAGCCAAAAGCAGCAAAGTAGAAGGAGGAAGGAACAGAACAGAGCATGAATAGAATAGAATAGCCAGAAAGATAGTTTCCTCAAAATGAATGGTGTTATCCCATTAAATACACGTAACTAATGTTAAAGTACTTGAAAAAAGCCTTGCCTTGGAACAAATTTATTTTCTTAGGCCCCACAGAACAAAGCAAATCATAATAGGCTGTGATTAATTATATCCTAAGTTATAAGAAATGGGAATACACCAGGTTTTCTGCCCGCGTGGGGTCCAGTGTGTCTGCATGTAAGGGAAGGTGCCCTGCGATTAGACGTGTAGGTCTCCATCCTGAGAGAGACCACATGACCCAGGAGAAGGGCTGGGAGGGGACCTTGGGGGGGGGATTCAGAGGAATGTGTGGATCTGGGGAGGTCAAGGCTCTGCAGGTGGAGTCATCTGCCTTCGAGGCAGTCATCTGCGTTTCAGGGAGAAGGAGAGCCCGGGCCATCATGCAGGAATGTGGTCCGTGGGGAGGTAAAGGTAGATGTGCTTAGCATCTGCAGTTTAGATGCATTTAGTTGACCAAAGATGAAGGCAGGAGAATGGAAATCAGCAAGAGGAACAGTAGAAACATTCTCTATTATGCAGAGACTTTGTAGGGCGGGGGAAGGGGGGCGGGCGGAGAAGAGGGGGAGGATGCTGATTTCTGGCGTGATATTTATGAAAACAGGTCAGGGACACTGACAAGGAGGCAAGCATAGAGCTTGCCCGGAAAGGAATATCCATGTCTTTCTATGTACAAGGGCTGTATGAACCCACATGCACACAAGGAAGTGGCAAAAGTTATTGGGGAATCGTCAAGGAGGAAATTCATAGCTATTATTTTTGTGGCCTCTGGCTACAAGAGCTAACAGGTGAAGATAGTCTAGAGACCCAGAGTGGGAAAAAAATGACATTTTAATATTTTTGTCAGGTAGGCAATTTTAAAATAAACTTGAATTCAATATATACCATTAATGCTAGGGGTTGTATTATAGCGATGCAAAAATGCCTTCTTTTCGATATCAGTTAAAAAAAAGTATGTTGTAGGGTGCTAGGAACCATATATAGAAGAGGCGTATGTGACTGTGCCAGCAGGTTTTCAAAGCTCCTGAACACATACCATGAGCCTGCCCTCCAGAATTAACACCGTAACCTATGTCGGGGACTCACTATTATCCTAATATCTGCTTTTGGATTCTGTCCAGTCCCATTAGCAGTTCCCATGTTGATTGCTCTGTTACTCGTGAATGTTAATTGCTTCTAAATCTCTTTGGATGTTCAGATGCTTGGGGGAAAAAAAATTCTGACTGGCGAAGGTGCGAGTTTTATTAATGTGCAAGTAAACAAGAAATCTGTTTAGAGACCCCAGTGAAGTGTCTGTGACTCAAGATGTCATAAACAGCTGATGTGGCATCTTTCTTTGCATGTCTGTCGTATGTTGGTGGTGTGATAGTGAGGGGGAGGGGGTGGAGACAGGTTTTCAGTGATATCTGTGGAGTTTGTCCTAAATCAGCATGCTCGTAGATATAGTTAGATAATAAAATCCTTCCCTCTGGGATTCCTGCTTACTTAGTATGAAATGACCGTGCTACCTTTGAGATAAGCTTACACGTAGAAAGTGCTATTAAATCAGAAGATGTAAAAACATGAATCTAATTTGGCCCATCACCCACGTGTTGATCTCCATAGTTTCTGAACCAGAGGGAACCTTGGAAATGAGCTTCTGAAGCTTCCTTATTTTACCCCTGAGAAAGAAATGCCCAGGGGGATGACGACATCAGGCTCACGGAGCAGCTCACAGGCGCACTGGCCAGAGAATAAGGTTACCTGACCCTTGGCCCAGCTCTCGAGCAATCAAGGAAGGGAAAATGATAAAAACTGGTGTTTATTATATTTTTCAGAAATATTTCACTAAGTGTGGGTTTTTTTTTTTTCCCTTTGGGTGAAAACAATTTATTATGATTCAGTATTGAAATTCATTTATTAATAATTATTTCAGTATCCCAGTGAAGGAAGATATAAGAGAAGGGCACAGCACACAGTTCAGCCTTATGAGTCATTCATTCAACCAGTATTTATGGAGTGCCTTGACCCTGGGATTTAGTAGTGAACCCAAAAGCCCTTGCTGTTAAGGAGTGTATATCCTGGTTGGGGGGTGAGGCGGGAAAATAAAGAGATGTTCAGAAAAATAAAGAGATGAACCGTTTGCTGTTAGGTGGTGGTGAGCCTCATCAAGAGAGAGAAAGTGGTAAGGGGACAGAGTGGGGTGAGTTGCAGCTATGTTGGATGGGTGTTTGGGGGAGACTCATTGAGGCAGTATATGGGCAGAGATCATGCAGGTGTCTGGAGCAAGATTGTCCCAGGCAAAGAGAATAATTGCAAGGGCAGAGGTCCTGAGGTGTGAATGTGTTTGGGTATTTGAGGTCAGTGTGGCTGCAGAGGTGAAGATCGTGAGACACCATGACCCTCAAATCGTGGGCTCTGGGAAGATTCTGGGTCAGACATTTGAAGAAGATATATCTTTTAGCATTTCTGTAGTCCCAAATAGTATGGCTCATAAACAGAACCCAGACTCATCTTTTTTGAGAATATTCCCCGAAGGAGCCATTCCTTCTGGAATTGGTGTCTATGACTCACCAAGAGTGTCCAGAAACTGTCAGATCTTTCTGGAGAGTTTTAGAACAGAGTGATTGTCACTGTACTAAAATCAGTACACCATAAAATTGTAAGTTTCTTGATGGTAGGACCTGTGTGATACACATTTTTGTGTCCTCCAAGAAACCACATGCAGTGCTAAACTTATACATGGTAAGAACGCACTAAATATTGATTATTTGTTCAGTGCGTGAATAAATGGCCAAAGAGTGGTAGAAAGGATGGGGTGTCCTAGAAAGGGTTGTTAAAAATACACCCTTCTAAAAATGCTGTTGGCGAGATTACTTCTGAAGCATTCTGACTTCCTTGGAATCGTTTTTAAAGACAAGTCCATATGCTGACATGTGAACATAAGTATGTAACAAACTGAACAGTAGTAACATTATTTTCAGGCCAAATTTTAGTTGGATGGTTGTATTTTGTCAATCTAATTTTTTTTTTTTCCGTGTTTTAAACTGGATATGGGAAGTTTTTCGAACCTTTCCTCTGGTATCAAAGGAATATTGGTGTCTGGGCTCATAAGACCAAGGGTTACATTCAGCACTGTATTTTGTGGGCAAAAATGTATTTAATACATTGAGATTATGGTGGAAATTACATGGGAAAAAACAGTCCCCAAAGGGGAAGATGGGTGGTCAATTTGCATTGGGATGGTGAAGGAGAAAATTGTAATTCTTGTCCTCCATTACTGAATTCTCTCATTATAATGGACCAATAATTTATTCGCCTATTACATTTCAATATCCCCATCTGCAAAGTGGGGGTAACACAAACTTACCCTCTGCCTTTCAGGTTTTTTGCGAAAATCAGTGAACTAATATTGGTAAAATTGGAGCCCCATGGATGAAGGGTACTTTGTAAGTATAACACATTATTGTCATGTTATGTTCTATTACTCCAAAATGCAAATACCAGATGTCTGCTCTTGCCATATTAGGAAATCAGTAACACCAAGTTTCACACCCAAAGATTGATAATCTGACTTCCTTTGAGGAATTTAATATTTCTGAACTAGTCTCTAATGTTTTGTTGATATGTTGGATGTAGAAAAGCCTGACTCACTTCCCCAAAATATTTTGGCAATGTTTTCCAGACAGTTTGGAAGAATACATGTCTGCAAATTGTGTAAACATGTTGATATAAACTCTGGATATGAGCGCAAGGTATCTTTATTTCTCTTTCACCACCTTTCTCCTTTTCTTCTCCTTTTTCTTTCTTTTCTGTTTTTTTTATTTATTTGCATTTAACTCTGTGTTTTGAGCAGTCAGTGTGTGTATCAAAGAAATGATTGGTTTCGGGGAGAGACTGAATGTTTCACTGAGGTGAGCAATGTTTTGTTAACGATAAAACTAAGTTAGACATCCCTTAGATAAGTTGCGAAGTGTTGTGTTTCCAGACTTGGGATAAAGGAAGGAGGCCAACTAGCAAGGTGAGTGAAGTGTGGAGCACCTCTTCTGGATCATGTGACAGCCCAGGTGACTTGGGAGTGGCCTCCTGTCCATGGAATGGTCAAGGCTTGCAAGCCACAAAGCCAAAGGGCAGGCAGAAATGGTACAATACTAAAGCAACTGCCTCATCTGATTTTCCCCACTGAATGGTACATCTTTTTATTTTGCTAAGTCAGCCAAATGCCCTGCCGTTGTGTGAGAGTAGACTGGCCAGTGACATGCCCAGTGCTTAATCCATGGTATTTTTCTGTTTGTTTGTTTGTTTGTTTGTTTTTAAGAATAGCTGTCATGCCTTAAATACTCATATAGAGAGTTTAAAAATGGTTGTGACTGCTTACTGAAGCCTGTTTTACTGAGATTCATGGGGTTGTGGGATCTTATGTCTGGAAGGGTTCTTACACGTCTCATCTGGTGCCTTTTCTTGGCCAGCTCTAAAGATTCCACTGATGGGTGCCCCCAGAACCTCTAGGGGCAGATTTACTACCTCAAGAGGCAATTCTTTTCAGTTACAGGATTCTTTCTTGAGTTGAACCCAGAACTACCCTCATGTATCTTCCACCCTTGGGTCCTAATTTTATTATCTGCATCTACAAGGAATAAGACTTTCTCCTCCAGAGTGACATCCTTTCAAGTATTTGGTGGCACTATCAGGGTCCCCCCAAAATTGACCTCTTTGTTAGCTTCCATTCCTTCAACAACTGGACCTCGCATACCATGACTTCCCAACTCTCTACCCCTCTGGAAAGGTTCTCATTTTTCTGTATCTTTCTTAATAAGCAGTACTGAGAATCTACCTTCTCCAGGCCCCATTCTGTATCCCAGAGTCAAGAGATCTAATCAAAGGTACAGAAGAGAATGACCTCGAAGAAATTGCCTGGAATCACGTGTGCCCATGGTTTGGTTTGAGTAATGAGACGGCAAAGCCCACATCCCCCTGTGAGGTGCAGATGATTGACAGGGAGAAAGTTGTTTTGGTTAATAATACAATCTACTTGCCTCCTGGAGACACAGCAGTCGCCTACTAATTCGTTAGAAGTGAATTAAGGTTGTTTACCGATGTTTTAAAGTAACTGTCAGAGTGAAAAAAAAAAGTTCGTACTAGATGAGCCCACGCACCTACTTCAGAGTTGCTGTTTATTTTAAGCTGAGTGCATAAATAATATATTGAGATACAAAGGGTGATTTCAAGCATTAGAACAGGAAGCCTTCTGTTTACTAACTGTCATTGGGCTGAAGAGAATTTAAACAGCTCTGAACCTTTTTGTCTATGAATACAAGGCATGAAATTAACTTACATTTCGTCGTTAGCAGAAATCATGATTAAGGCAGTCTTGTTGATGTGTCTTCTGCTGATCTGGGTCTTTTTTTGCTACGCAAGACAAGCCTTGGCACCAAGATGCTTCCCAGGCCTTGTTTGAAATCAGACCCCATCCCCCCGCCCCAAAATAAGCAGGGACCCCTCTGGGTCATAGTTTGTTCCGGATATAAAGGCAAAGAAGAATACTAGACTGGGCTCCAGGGGTTCTAGTCTGACCTCCAGTAACCCTCTCTGAATCTCACTTCCTTTACCCAGAGAAGGGGGTTAAGAGCATCTGCTTCCATTACTTCACAGGAAGATGGAGACCCCAGTGAAGTCATTGTTGTGAAATGGCTTTGAAAGGTATCAGGTGGGACAAGATGATAACAATTAATGCTATTAATGAATTACATGCATTAACTCCTTTCATTCCCCCCATAAACCTATGGGATAGGTCCTATTATCCTCCTAATTTTACCACTACGAAAACTGACACACAAAGGGATTTGCTCCATCACCTCATAGCTAAAAAGTAGTAAATTGGGATTCAAACCCCAGGCTAGAATCGATGGGTTGAGAGTTTGTGTTCTTAACTCTTACTTATTTGGGAGAATAGCTTTTCCTACCTATGACTGTGCCTCTTGGTCATGCTCCAGTAAATGAAACATCATTCCTCATAGCCTGGACCAAATTTAGCTTGAGAAAATGCAGGTATGGCTTCTCCGTGAGTGATTATCAGCAAGGAGGATTCCCAATGGGTAGGGATGTAGCCGACTGTATGGATTAATTACGTTTTATTTGTAAAGAGCCTGGTGATTCGGGGATGAAAAGCCCTAAGTGAAAAGACTTATTACCTGTAATGCTTTCAGAAATGAGAAATTTGATTCACTTTTTGTCCCTGTAAACTTGGAAGTGTGATAGCCTATTTTGGAGTAGAGGGAGAGTGTTTGAAGATGAATAGAAAATGTATGGAATGTTTAATTTTGCATGATTACGTTTCATATTTTCTGGGGTAACTGTGGCAAATAGAAGTGCATGATAATATCACAGCATACCTATTTTAGATGTTTTGATGAAATACTCTGGCTTTTGCAGCCTGATACATGAATCCTTTGCGACAAGTCCCTATTAAGCAAATGAACAAGGATGTATTTGTGTTCACATCACTGAAAATATGTAATTTGTACAAGTGCTTTTTTATTTATATTTACATTATATTTATTTGAATTTCAAAAGAGGAAAGAGCCTAAAGTGATTAATGAAAACAAAAGGGATGTGAATTTGCAGACATTTTCCCTTGAAATATGCTCAGTCTGTAGTGGGGTCATGCTTCAAAGTTGGAGTGGCAAAAGTGGGGTTTGATTTGCGTTGGGTTTCGGAATGAAGCCGTTCAGAAGTAGGACCATTTCCAAAATCCCAGAAAAATGGACGGACTCATGAGAAGTCATCAGCTGCGGGAAAGAATAAATTCTGTACTTCCCCACTGCAAAAATCTCAGCAATTGCTGCTGAGCCCTAGAGCTTGTTAATACATAAGATAATTGCATAATTAAATACACTATGGAATTTCAATAGTTGGAAACTTTGTTTTCTCATCACAATATGCAACTTGCTGATGTTGCAAATCATCGCAGCGTTTTAGGGAGGCTGAGGTCATTCTTTCACATCACGTCCCCTGCAGCCTTCTGCCGCTTCTCTGGCGGTTCTGAGACACTTTGCTTTCGGGTTATTTTTAGTTGGTTATATTTAGACAAGGTGAAATTAAACAGGAAGTCCCCCAAAGTCTGACTTGCCTGCCCAGGTGGTGGGAGTTGAGGCTCATTTCGCGGAGAGTGTCCCTGGTGCCCTCTAGATCTTTCTAAGTAATAACGGGTGAAGAGTAAGGTGAGGCTGAGTGCCACTAGCAGAGTGGGTTCCTAGCTGAGTAGTCACGGAGCACGTAGCTGGGACTCAGTACATGTTTGGAGGGTAAAGGAGTGAAGGAATGCATGGATGAAATTGACTTGAAGCTTTTCTTCCTAGGACTGCTACAGTCAGTTTGAGAAAGCAGGTGAAAATATTAGGGCCAACACAAGGTAAAACAAGGAAGACACCTAGGGTGTGAAACTTAAGGAGGCACTTGCTGTCAGAGTTGTGCCAGTGCTGAGGAGGACTCACTCTCAGGGTTCCTACAGGTACTTCCTTAAATTTTGCACCTCAGATGACTTACTTTCTTCACCCTAGTCCAGGCCTGTTGACTCTATTAGTCTTACATGTATGACTGTGCTTTATTTGTACATGCTTTTGAACATTTCCCCCAAATTTTATTTTGAAAAATTTCAGAGCTACAAAAAGAGTTGAAAGGTTACTATAAGGAACACTCTGCATACTTTTGTACTTATATGAATTAATTATCAATATTCAGTCACATTGTTTATCTCTCTCCATAGACATGACTTGGAACCTTGTCCTAATTTAGCAGAGAAATGCATACAACTTCCTCCCTCCCACCTCCGGTGCACATGTGTTAGATTTACTTCCTAAATTCTGCACCTCAAAATTATAAATTTTGGAAGAAAAAGCCGAAAAGAGCAGCAAGAACACTTGGCTTAATCTTTTTTCAAGTTTAAAAACTAGTGCTTGAAATTAATTTTTAGGCTATTAATAGACTAACATATTTAGAACATGGCCAATATAAGATACCTAAAATTTTAATGGTTAGGAAGTTTTTCTGGATGCTCTGACATTCTCTTTCACAGAAGAGAGATTTTTTTTGAAAAGACAAATTCCCTTGACCATTATTTTTCTGAGAGCCTTTCAAAAGTAGATGGTAGTCCAATTACTAATAAAATGAGACCATCCTTTTCCACCTTAAGAGTATTCACTGTAAGGGGTGACTTTGCAAATATAATATAGAGGTTATTTGTAAATCTGGTGATATCCTCTCAAATAAAAAGGAATATACACTTGACTTTGGACTATACTGACAAATTCTCGTGGGAAAAAAAAATCCCTTTCTGATCATCTTGAATGTTTATAAAAGGTAAGGTATCTGTCTCTGAAACTGTGGCAAGATCTGCCAGATGGTTGCATTATTTCAGTGGTTTTGAAAATGCTCTCCACGAAGCCTAGGAATCTGGGACGGGGCCTCAGTCAGTCATGTTCTGCTGGGATGGCTCTGAGATTGTGTGCTTTTTATTGGCATCTGCCTAAAAACCAGTTTTCAGGAATGTGTTCTAGAGCTAAACACAAGGAGTTTGGAAGCCACAGCATTGGTGGCTAGAAGATAGAACAGGAGAAATTCATGCAGTGTTGTTGGTTGGCAGTAAGGAATGATAGCCGTCAGCTTGCCGGGTGGGAAAGGTCAGGAATGCCATGAAAAGCAGACACAAGAACTAAAACACAGTTCAGTGTCTAGAAGTTTGAAGCAGGGTCAAATGCCCAGCCATTGCCTAAGGCAGTCATTCTGAAACTTGAGTAAGTCCTGGTCCTTAAGCGTGAGATTCTGATTCAGTAGCTCCCGAGAGGGACACCCCATAACGTGCAGAGAAAAATTGCCCTAAAGTCACACTTATATCAAAGAACATGATAATATTTGGTGTTGATAAAGATGACTGGAATTGTAGGGAAAATGTTCTTAATCTCAGCTCAGGATAACGTAACCCCTTTTCAAGTTTAGGGACATTTTAGAATGATTTTCTCCCCAGTGCTTAAAACAGAAAAGATTACCCTGAATAATAGAGGGGGAAAGACAAACAGGTAAGTAATTACATTACAAAGTGGTGCCTAAGTCCAGTGGGGGAGGTCCCACAAGGGGAGGGGGAAGAAAGCTCAGGTCTGGCTGGGTGCTGAGATGGGGCCGGGAAGAGGGGCTCTGGGGGTGGGGCCTCATGGCTTAGCGGGATATGCGTAGGCTGGGAGGAGTGTGGACCTGGGTTTGAATCCCAACTTGCCTACCTACTGGTTGTAGGCTCTTAGGAAAATCGCCTCATCTCTTTAAGCCTGGGTCTTCCTCATAGAGGAAGAATGAAGATGAAATTAGACAATTGTGCTCAAAGTACTGAGCACAGGGCCTACAGAATAATAGATGCTCAATAAGTGGTTGTAATGACTATTATAGCCATTTAAGATGGACCTTATGACAGGTCGGCTTTCAAGAGGGCAGGAATGAGAGAGTGTGTATCTATTGGTTTTGGTTCTGGTTTTTGGATGGAGGGAGGAGGGGGAACAATAGCGCGTTCCAAAGAAGAGGAAGTGTGTAAGCCCACCTTGAGGTAACAGATGGTGTACGCTTTCATGCCTTCAGCGTTCTCAAAAGTGTCGTTCGTGTAGAAGGTTCTAGATGATACACATATTTTACAAATATTAACTAACTTAATCCTTATAGCAACTCTATGAAGAAGGTGTTTTTATTTAACAGACCACGAACCCGAGGCACAGAGAGGTTAATGGACTTGTCCAAGGTCACATAGCTGGTAGTGGCAGAACCTGGACTTAAACAGTCAGCACCTGTACTTCTAACCACTATGCTATTGTAATAATAACTATTTAGTTAATGTGTATTAGGAAAATACAACTAACACAGTAAAAACCATGCTTTTACAGATATTATTGCCTAGAACAATAGTAGAAGTTTTAAAAAGTACCTTGCTTTAAATGAGTCACATAAAAGGAATAATAGCAGGGGCAGGATCTCATATGATAACAATCCTGTAGGTGGTCCCCGGGTGATTTTGGCCTGGGGAGTTCTGGGGCAAGGAGAGATTGGAGCCACCACGGGGGACCCTAGCCTCCCAATCATTGCTATGGAACACACAGGAAAACCTTCAAGCTCTAGGGAAGAAGCAGGTAGGCTTCCCTTCAGGTGGGGAGCCAGGGGAGGGGAAGTGTAGCTTGCCAAGTTCATTCCCATTTCCTGCAGTTCCTTTGGGGAGGAGAGGGGAAAACTCCCCCTTGCCCCAGAGGGTCTGTGGTGGGGCCAGGCTGGGCTCTCGGCTCTTTTGGAAGTTTTCGGTTTCTCCCCCGCCTTCCCCCTGTCTCCTGTCCTTCCTCTACCTTCTTTTCTTCTTTACTCCACCACCCCTTCCTCTTCTCCTTCTTTCTGTTGTGCATGAGGACAGATTTCAAAGAGGCCGTGCCCCATGGACGCAAATGCCTGATGCAATTCAATAGGAGACAGAGTTTAATACTCTACCTAGCGTTTTAATCTATCTTCAGCTTTCCAGGATGGCAGTTGCATCTGCCCCTGTATCTCTCCTTTGGATGTGGTCAGAAAAATCTAAAAGCCTAGATAATCCTAAACCAATCCATGCTTAGGCTTTTATGTATGCAGCAGATTTACCTTCCTAACAACCTGTTTGAGGCTAATATTAAAGTGAGTTTGCATTCCTTGGGCAGGCGAGCCCAGGCGTTGGTCTCTAAATTGCGGGAGACCAGAATCTAACCAGCCATCTCTGGGCAAGAAATTTTGGATAATTCCACAGTCCTTCAAACCTGGTGTGGATGCCTGCCCCCCGGGCTCCAGACCTGGGTCTCCTGTCTAGAAATGACTGGTTTCCTAATCCATTCCTGTGCATTTGCTCTGTCTTATAATAAGAACAAGCATCGTCTCCATTCCTCTTGCCTCTCGATTCCCACCATTTAGTGCTTGGCAGATGGTATGCATTCATAAATACACGTTGCCCATTGGTTAATGAGTGATGTCGAGAATTCAGCATTTCTTGTTTGAGATTATGTTTCTGCAAATAGTTACTGCGCCCTGATTGTGTTAGGTGTTGTGCTAGGGGCATTTGATTCTTACAATAGCCAACTTTACCTGACAGTGGGGAAATAGAGGCTCGGGAAGGTGAGACGGTCGAGCTAAGACTGCACACTCTCGGCTCTGCATGTTTCAGTCCAGATACTCCAATGTCCGAGCTCGGGTTTCTGTTTTCTTTATGCTTCTCTCCCCGGCCCTGCAAACTTTGGGTGGGTTTCCCTCCTGTTAAACTAGAATTTCCTCTTAGCCAGTTCCCTAGGATCTCAGCCGCAAGTAGAAGGGAAGCTTTCTCCCTCTCTGACTGTAAATAAAGACTCTGTCTTCATGCCATGAGACCCTGGGTGTCATCAAATGCCACCGCCCACAGTGAGTCCAGGAACAGAAGCTGCGGTCAGAGTTTCCAGCAGGGGCTGCCCGTGAAAGCGCCGTGGGATTAGGCCCGTAGACGTGCCCCAAACGCTGTTTCACAGCTGAAAATAGTTGTCACAGTGACTAGAAAATTGAATTGGTTAAACCTTCTGGCTTTAGATTGTTTTTGGAGAGTGAGTAACTCTATGATTTTTACTTGTCACAGGCTAAAAGGAAAAAAAAAAAAGTAAGAGTGAAACTTCATAGCTATTTTTCTTCCCTGTATGTTCATAGTGGTTATTTATATCTGGGAAGTTTCCATTGGGATTTAGTTCAGGATATAGACTTGGCAGGGTGGCTTCAGCGCTCTGTGGTGACATTTGACAGACTGCAGGCAAAGCAGGATGGATTTCTAATATCTGGATGGATGGATTTGGGGGTGAAGTGTTGGGATTGTACTGTACTATGAGATGGATTTATTGATCTGAATCTAAAAGTGGCCCGTTGCCTGTCAATATCAGATCTGTATCAATATGTTTGGTAAATTAGGACTCCTGACCCTTTGCTTTGTTTGCTTTATCAACTCCTCTTGGCAATAACAATAAAAGACTCCAGGAGGTGTATGGCGAATGGCTTTTTGCACTCCTCATATGTGCTACTGATTTTAGGGCCCAGTTTTGCAATCCTGCATATGTTACAACCACCCAGAAGGGCGCTGCCGTGACTGACTTCCTCCCCCGAATGAGACATTCCCCCCTAAAATGTTGCATTTCGGTATCAGCCTCACGCATTAACCTTGAAACACTGTGCCTCTGCTGTAGGTAGCGTCTTCATTTTCCAGCTGAAGAAATTAAGAGACTTCGAGGTTAAATAAGCTGCCCAAGGCCACTCGGTAAATTTCGAATACAGCTGGGTTCCAGGCAGAGGTGTCATGGTTCCTGGGTGAGGATGGGACACTCTCCTTCTTTGTGGTTACGAAGTAAAAGGATCTGAATTTGCAAAGAGCTTGCTGATGATTCACTTTCTCTCCACGTATGGAGAGGCTGCCATCTTATTTCTGAGTGTTTGGGCAAGAAATCCATGGTGCTGTGTGGGAAGTGGAGGGTTCAAAATGTGCTTTTTTTTTTGGCCTTTGTAGTCATAGACCAAGGTTGGATCTAACCCTCAGGACATGGTTCTTGGCATGGCACGTGTATCTTTCAGGGGCTGGCTAGATGCCCAACCAGATGTTAGGTGAAATGCGGGGGGAGATATAGAAACGGAAGCCATGGTTCTTCCCCCATAAGTGCTTATGTTTTGGTTGGTGGGAATGGTTGAATTCTAATCTGTGTCCCCAGATCCCTTCATCTGTGGGCTGGCAGAAATCTTTGGTAGGTGCAACAGGCCCCGTGAGTCCATTCACATGACCACATCCATGGACAGAATAATAATGAATGAGTGCAGTGTGCTAAATAAACACTCTGCATACACTTACTCAGCCAATCCTGGCAACTACCTGGAATAAGGTTTAACAAAGGTGTTTGGAGTTGGCAGTCCCTCTGTGTGCCATGGGGGGTTCGGGTATAATTCTGAATGTATAGCTGATCTCTTTGGTGTAAATTATGTTACCGTTTTACTTCTGAGCCTTATCTGGAACTTTGAATTAAAGTCACTTTACTCTGTCATCACAATGATGATAAGGAGGGATAGAAAACCAAAGAGACAATAAGCAAATAAGCAAATAACCTGTAAGCAAAACCTTTAAGAATCAGAATGTTTTGTAGGTTCGTAGAGTTTTATCTAGGAAAACTTCTTTTTTAAAATCTTTTTGGTTGGAAATTTATGCTAAAGTATATCGTGGAAACATGCTTATGTCCCTTTTCATGCCTTAGTGTACACGATATCACTGAGTTTTTCTTTTTGGAGAACTTCAGGGTAGTCATTGTGAGGACCAGAATTTATTTTGTAGGTTGAGAGGATGTAGGGCATTAGCCAACTAATGGTCTTTAGCGTGAAATTTTTGACTTTAGTTTATTTCAAATGCAGTGAGTTAATGATGTCATTTGCATCCCTTGTCCCAGGGAGACTTAATTCATAGTGTGTTTCTGCTTTCTCTCTTCTGCCCTCTCAATCCATATTCCTGGAGACTCAGAAAACCACTTTCACCTGAAGGTATTGCTAGACGTGCGGATTCCCTCAGACATTCAAATCTCGTTGGTTTGGAATGGCAGCTAGGAATCTCCATTTCTAACGAGCACCCTGACAAGGATCTTTATTTCTAACAAGCAGGCATTCTGAGGCCCCCATTTTGAGAAGCAGGTTAGAGGCAGACGATTTGGCTCCTGAGGAGGTCCCAGGTGGAGTGGGAGAGAAGATGAGTATCACAGCAGAGTGTCCCTTTTTTCAGAAGATGGTTTCATGGGTGACTTCGTTGTAGTTTTTAGTCAAGGACTAACTAGTTACACAGTCTTGTAGGAAATTCAGACCATCTGTCTTACCCCAAGTTCAAGTTTTACAAACGTTTACTGAAGACATTCTCTTGAGATCACAGGATCTAGATGAGAAGGAGTAAAACCCAGATCACTGGGAAATATATGTACTATGGGAGCCGTTTGTTTGTTTGTTTGTTTTTGTAGTAAGGAGAATTTATTTCATGCAAAGAATATATTATTTGATTGATATTATCAGATTATAGGAAGTCTGTGAGAAAAGAAACAATAACACCAGCAAATTATCACCTGAGAGTTATTCATCCAACCATTTGTATCCCATATGAGTAAGTGCTCTTGGAAATCTTTCATTATCCTGTCAAATAGAGAAATTATTCACAGAAACCATTTTCATGACTTTCAAAGTAACAGTAATATGACTGAGCATAAGTGTGTGTGTGTGTGAGAGAGAGAGAGAGAGAGAGAGAGAGAGAGAGAGCGCTCCCAGGCCTTGTTGGGTAGATAACAGCAAACAAACCAGGAACTAATATTAAAACAACAATTTAGCAACAATTTAATTAAGCCCAATTTATGTCAAAGTACCTGAATAGGGGTATGATTACATAATTATATGTAAAACTTTGAGGGAAAGAGTAGACCTTTTTTCTTATATTCGACTCCATATTCCGACATTGTCCAGCAGCTGTTTTTTGAGCTACCAAGCTCGGTCGCAACTTGGGCCCAACCTTTTCCGAGGGAAGGGTCTGTGCAGGCTGGCGGGCTGGCAGGCTCTCAAGCTGTGTGCGGTCCTTGTGCCAGCAAATGAGTAAATCAGAGTTATAAGTTGCAAATGTGCCTCAAATTAACCTCTGCATAGTAGGGAGTGGGCTTGACATAATTTAAAGTCCAGCTCAGTGACAGCCTTCTCTCGCAGCAGCTGAATCAAGGAGATGATGGAAAATTAAGGCATGGTGGGCCATGGAGCCTCCACAGGGCATGAACTCAGTGTACTGCTCTCGAAATGTCACATTCCAAGAGGTCCTGGAATTAGCAGGCTCAGTGTCATATCGCGCTGTGGGCTCTGTTCACATGATGCCTTCGCTTATCTGACCGGGACTAAAATAAGATGCTCCGATGCTTTATTTATGAGCTCCGGGCCACCCAGGCCCGTGATGTAAGTAACCTTGGGGTACACAGCATTTGATCACTTCGATTCTCATTAACTACCTGTTTCTAAATGGGGAAAAGCATTTACCCAGCACATTGCGTTATTCATGAAGACACAAAAGCGGCCTGTTGTGCTGTCACCGGGGCTTGATTTCCATGTAATGTGATCCAGCTGTTGAATTCGGCAGTGGAGGTTCCTAATGTTAGTTTTCTCCTTCTCTTTTTTCTTTTTCCTTTTCTTCTTTTTTTTTTTTTCCTGTTCCCTCCTCCTCTTTTCTCTTTCATTCTTAAAAAGAATTGGCCGATTCCAGACATCATTAAGCATATAACTGTGTGTCAGGAAGTTACAGGCTGTTCCCCTTTCTAACACAGAAGGCGGAGACGCATTGTACCTACCACGTTGGTGGTAGAGAACCCATTGTACCTCATAATGGCGACATTTAGTGCAGAGTTTCTCACCTTTGGCACCACGAACATTGCGGACCTGGTCATTTTTTATGTTGTTCTGTCGTCCTGTGATGATGGGATGTTTGGAGCACCCGTGGCCTCTATTCACTAGATGCCAGTAGCAACCACCCCATTTGTGACAACCAAAACCGTCGCCAGGCCTTCCCAAATGCCCCCCGGGGAGCAAAACTGTGCCTGGTTGATCTAGCGTGATGGCTTACTAGGTCTTCATTAATGAAAGAGCTCGGCGACTCTCTCTGAGGAGGTACAGATGTGGTGGTCAGATCTGGATGGGGAGGCAGAAAATCTGGGTTTGAATCCTGGCCCCAACACTAACTGGCACTAATCAGTGTACTTTGGGAAAGATATTTAGCTTATTTAAGCTTTAAATCCTTGTCCTGTTAAGTAAGGATCATAATACTTAACTAATAAGGTAATTGAAAATCAGTGAAACTAATATGTGTAAAGAATACGGCATATGATACATGCTTAAGAATTGATGATCCGACTACGTAAACTGATCAGTGAAATATTATGGTTGTCAATGTAGACGTGCAGTGACATAAAAGGCCATCCTGTGAACCCCTTTTGCCATGTGTTTTGTGCTCTTCCCCTCTCCTTCTATGCCCCGGCTGTTCTTATATTCCAGAAAGTGACTAATTATGGCCAGAGACGTGAAATTGGGAGAATGGAGAGACATGTTGAGGGGGGTGGATGAGAACAGTTTCCTGGTGGGATCATTCTATTACGAAGCCCCATGAAGAGGCCTGGGCAATTCATTTAGCTTCTTGAATGTGAAAATACAGAAAGATTGCAAAAACAAAGAAACCCTCGATGCGCCATTAATCCAAACCCCTGCTCTGCACTCCACAAATGCCAAATCCACCTTGTGGTTTTTGCTTGAGGAGAAAGTGAAATCGCTTTCCTTATTCAGGAATGAGGGTGACAAATGTTAAATCTGTTTTCTTGGGAAACAGCTGAGAAAACAGTCAAAATGATTCCATGTGACTAGCACAGTTTTCTGCCTGGGTCTTCAAAGTCTGAGTCCCTTTTGAGCTGTATCTAAATCGGGAAAGAAGGGCCAGGCTAAGAAGGAAGAAGTAGACAGAAGTAGTTAGAAAGGGAGTTAAGACTGTGACCTTTGACATCTGTCCTCCAGCCATCACACACATATTTTCCAGAGCCTCTCCAGTCTGCTACTTGCCAACAATTACAGAAACTTTGGCAAGAACCTCCTCTTCCCATTTGTCCTGAAACTCTCCTTTCTGGGGAGTGTTACAGTTTGACTCATGTTCTGCAGACCTCTCTTTCTCTTTCTAGCTCTTTCTAGTTGTACCATAGAGCATGAGGTTTGGAAAGGATGGAGAGATCGTTGAGTCCATTGGTTGAATTTTTTCTAGACCATTCCTGACATGTTCCATCTGTGCTCTCCTTGAATGATTCCAGAGATGGGGAGCTCATTGTTATGAGGATGCTCCAATGCTGACCTGCCCACTGTACTTGTTAGAGGCACAGAAATCTGCCTCTCTGGATCTGCAGTCAGTATTCCTTCAACAAGTGCATCCTGAGGATGCCGTGTGTGCCAGGACCCGAATATGGGTAAAATCTAACTTCTGCCCTTAAGGAGCAAGTTGTGGTCATGGTGATGTGTTGCATGGATGCAAATAATTCATTTATTCATTCAGCAAACACTTGTGGGCAGTTATGATGAACCAGGTACTTCGATAGGAGCTGGAGATACGATGGGGCAAGAACACCATCCTTGCTGTCAATGGAGCTTGAGGTCTAATAGAAGAGAAAGACATGAATCAAAAGTTCATGTTAATCAATATATAATAAGATTGCACTAAGTGCAGTGAGGGAAAGGAGCTTGGTTCTATGTATGTAACCATGAAAACCACTCAAATTGGGTGGAAAGAGGAGACTGGGGAATGTTTCTCCATCAAGCAGATGGTTTTCTCTGAGCTGTTGAAGGAGGAGTGTGCATTAACAAGGTCCTGAGGTCGGAAGGGGAGCGGGGGGTTAGCACCCTCATCAGGGGGCTTGCCAGGGCTGCCGCATGGGGCAAACATGGGGGCCCAGGGAGTGATGGAGGCCAGCAGGCCCGGAGTCCAGAAAGCCGAGATGGATGGGGCCAGCAGGGCTTCAGGAGCTATAGATTCTGGCCGTTTCCTTAAGATCAAGGCTATTGAAGGGATTTTAAGAGCTATTTAGGGGGCAAAATGGACAGACTTGGTTGTGGTTAGATGTGGACCAGAATCAGATCCGTGGTTGGAGAGGACACACTGAGATAATGCGATAAAGGCCAGAAGGGCCCCGAAACTGGAGCCATTGAACCAGCTGGTGAGGCCGTATGTGGGCTTCACGCAGATGGTAACATCTGAATCCTCATGAAGTAAGAGTGGGCGTCTTCCAAGCTGGTGTTCCAGGTAGGGAAACTGCAACTACACAGATAGGCGGGAACGTTCCGGAACACAGCATGTTCTCCTTCATAGGCTGGAGCCCATGTGTCAGTGGGGAGCCTCAGGACATGCTGCAGGCTGGGTGTGGCTGGCTGGCCAAGAGGTCTGCAGACTCTGCCGTGGTGCTGGGCGCCCTTCGGACGATGAGGCATCAGGGAAACATGGAGAGGGAGATCGAGATCGAGATCCGCAGCTGGAGTTGTAGGAGGCTCACGGGGCTGCCGTGGGGAGGTGGAGAGCCCAAGCTGGAACTTCCGATGGAAGGGCTGTGCGGTGGGCCGGATGAGGAGCAAGATCACCGGGGCAGCAGGAATGGGCCGGCGCCGTGAAGGAGAGAGAATCAACAGGACTCGCGTGCTGCAGATACCCTGACTATTGCTTCCCTGATAGCTGGGGAAGTGCTGGCGAATGTTAACGTTGATCTGTACACAAATGTGGCTTTGGAAGACAACTTTCCAGTGGAGAAATATTCCAGCATGTACAGAGGTGACAATTAGTATTTCCCATCTTATCTGCTCTTTTGGATTGCTCATGCACCTGTTCATTTTCTTTGTCAAACGCAGAGTATTATTTATAAAATGCTGTTTCTCCCCCCTAAACATCTGGATGTTTGGAGTCACACAGATAAAACATCTGTATTTAGGCCTGAAATTTTGCCTCTTCCTCCAGATGTTTGGTGTCCCATTGACAAAGCCGGTGAGTCTTTGTGAAGAGCCATCTCATAAAACTAGGTGCTAAACAGGGCTGGAGCCTGTAGATGAATTTTGAGGGGTATAAGGATGAATACACCCCACATAAAGGTGCTATAAAATAACCAGACTCACTATGGGTCCAAGGCAATTGAGGATTTTTCTTGACCAAAAGGCATATAAAAGAGTGTATTTAGGTTTCGTAGGAATATATTTTCAGGTGATTATTTGCTTTGAGCAACTGGGAGTGGGGTGGTCAGGGGAGATTAAAATGCTGTGCATATGGAGGGGTTCTCCAGCTGAATTAAAGTCTGTCATTTAAGTTGGCTGGCAGACAAAGAGCCAAAGAACGGGAAGGTTGAGTTCATTCTTTCCTAAATAGCACTTTTTGTTACAAAAGTAATTTCTAGGCTTTTTGATTAACCCCTTGTGATCTTTTGTAAGAGAACGATCCACAAAGGGTTTGGGTCATGATTTCAAGACAGGAATTATCCACAAACTTTAGAAAAGTACAGCTCCACTGGGGCAGGATCCTTGAGCGAGAGAATATGCAAACATGTTAATAAATTGGGAGGAAACGGTCTTGGCCATTCCTGGAACTGGGGGCAGGTTATACATTTTCTGCACCCTCCCATCACCCCTCTGTATCCTAGTTTCTCTTGTGTCCTCAAATGTTCGTATGGATGGACAGGAGATGTGGTGTGACAAGTCATGCCGCCCATGGTCCCAGAGTTCCAGGAGGCCGCTCCTCCACACTAAGACACGCCCCTTTCTCTCTCACCTGCCTCGTGGGTGTCCCTCCTGAGAAGCGTCTCTGCTGAGAAACCACTTACCCTTTCCAGATAGAGGGGACCTGCCTTAGGGCCAAGGGTGTATCTGACTAGCTACATTCCTCTGCTAGAACCGCCTCTGTTTGAACTACTATCAAGGCAAAATTGCTTTATTTTCTAATTTTGATGATATTAGCAAATACATGTAATGGGAAATAAAATTAATCAGTTTGTGCTTGTGAAATTGCCTCCTGTTTACCTCAGCCTTGTAGCGATTTTTCCCCCTCCTACAGGGGTTATTTTAATTAACAGCGTGAATTTTTGGTAGTTTAATTTATTTTATGATTGTGTAAAAATACTCCTTTGTAAGGGTTTATATATAACTAGCCAGCTAATTAGCAGTAATATTTTAACAACAGCTGTAGAAGCAGGGAGTCCCATGAAACATGGCTTCTCCCTTCAGACCGCCAAGATATTTATTGGTGTCTTTCCTTATCAGCTCTAGCTGAAGGCAACAAAGGAGGGTGGTGTGAGCATCAGATAATTAAAAGAGAAGTAGGCATTCAAACCCTCTCACCTGACACACAGAACTTCTTAAGGATTTCTGTGTCTCCCAGCCTCTGATTTAAGACTCCGTCCCCTTGGCTTCTCGTTCTTCCTAAGTCTATTATATATTCCTGTGGGCCTCAGCATAAGACGTACCTTTCTGGAAAATTATGGGGAGTCTTTTAATGGCACTAACTTGAACTACTAATAACAGTCACTGGCATTTGTACTACACTTCCTATTGATGCAAAACATTTTAACGTAGAGTGCATGCCACCTTCCGTTCATTTAGCTTACTGGAATTCATGACTAAAATGGGGGAGAGAGTGGGGGTGCAGGGGCGGGGGAGATGTGGGGGCAGAGGATGTGGAGAAACGGAGATATGGAGAGTCAGAGGGAGAGAAAGCAAGAGAGACAGGGACAACCTCTTCTTCCATAGTGAAGGCAAACCCACAGTCTGCTCCTTCTCTGTCAGTCACCAGGCACCTGTTTTGCTGCCTTGGGTTCGGGTTCAAGGGCGGGCTCGGCACAATGAGAAGGGTGGGGAGCATGGTGGAGATGGAGAGGCACTGGGGGAGGGGGTGCAGACTCAAGTGCTCCCGTGTTTGTTTTGGGGTGTGCACTCATTGGCCACAGTGAGTGAGATTCCAGGGTTCAGAGAAAAGTGGTTTGTTTTCCACACTGCATTTTTCACTCCCAAAGGCAAGCCGACGACTTAGTGTGGAGCTCAGCATGAATTCTGCCTACGCGACTCTTTTCCCCTTACGTGTGTGGATTTTAGATTCTGACTCCTGCGGAAGTGTTTGATCCTCATAACCCTGTGAGGGGTGGGTCTCCTTAGCTTTATTTTATGTCCCTCACCTTACTTTAAAGATAGGGACACTAAGGGCTAGAAGAGTCGGGCGATTTGCCCAAGATCACACAGAAAGTTAGTGGTAAAGAGGCAGACAGAACTACACACACGCAGCTCTTACCTGTCTGGGCTGTTTTCTGAAGGAACACTTGGAAAACCTCACCTTATTTTCCATGAGAGAGCACACCATTTTTCTCTGGGTACCCACAGCGCTTCACCTCCATTATAGCATGGTCCCAGTTTTCTCACCATAGTTCACTAGCACGTTTGTTCCCCCTATGGGACTGTGAGCCCTGGGAGAGCACAGTCTGTGCCCAGCATGGTGCCTGGTCCATGGTAGGTGCTCAATAAAGAATTATTGCATGGATGAAAAAAGGCCATAGTGAGTTAAATCCGACTTTCCAATGCAAACTTCCTTAGAGTAAGGAGTCTACATTTCTGATGAAGTACTTGATGTTCAACTCCTTTTACTAATAGTTGTGTCTAAGAATACTCCACGTGCCATGGTGGTACAGTGCCTGAAACATAGTAAGGGCTCAAGCATTAACGATCATCATTTTCTTAATAAATTACAGGGAAAGTCTCCATAGAAAGTATAGGGTAAAAGTTTCCAAAGAATGTTGAAGTCAATAAAATATGAGGAATCAGTAATCTCTCTCTCTCTCTCTCTCTCTCTCTCTCTCACACACACACACACACACACACACACACACACACACACACACACACACAGCTTGGCTTGGTCAGATTCACTCAAGAGGTCATCTGGATTGGGAAAATGCCCCGTGGAGCGTTTAGGTAAAAGATTCTTAAGAAAGGGAAACCTTCTTATACTATATAATCACTCCAATAACCAATATAAGGAGTTACATTTTGTAAGGCTCTTTATATTTCACATACATGCAGAAAAACAGAGACGCGGAGAATCAGAGAGAGAGAAAGCAAGACAGACCGAGACAGACTCTTCATCCATAGCTAATGCATACCTACAGTCTCCTCCCTTCCCCTCCTCCATTGTCACTAGGCACCTGTTTTGCTGCTTTGGGTTTAGGTTGAGGGCAGGGCTCAGGAGCAGTGATGTGGGGTACCCAGCACTTAAAAGCACCTGACACAGTGGGAGCTCTGTGTATAGCTGATGAATGGCTGAATGATCTTATTTGGCTTCCACCATAACCTTTTGAGCTGGGCATTGTTATGACCCCTATTTGGCCAATGACGTACTCTCAGAGAGTTTAATGATCTTGTTGAAAGTTCCCTAGATAATCGATGACAGGGCCAAGTGTCAAACCCATGCCTTTCCATTGCAGAGTCTACGCTTTATTTTATTTATTGTGAAATAGCGCCACTCACGATGTATTATTCATTTATTTGGGTGTGTGCTAACTAAATGTAAGGGTAGCTCATGGAAATATTGTGAGGATAGTTCGGTGTAGTGGTTAGAGGTAAGGCTCTGTAATCAGACAAAACGAGTCTTGATTCTCCTACTTATTATCTGTGTGTCTTTGGGCAAATTATGTAACCTCCCTGTGCATCAGTTTCCCCATCTCTAACATGGAAGAAGTATTAGCACCTACCTCACGTCTCGAGGACTGTGGGAGATGTTGCCACAAGCTGTGTGTTGGGCACAGAGTCAGGGCTTACTGGTAGCTACCTAAGAAGTAGGTGACAGGTCCTGACTTCTGTCCCTAACTGTGGTGTGATCTTCCTGGGTCACAGTATCCTCATCTGGAAAATGACAGGCTGGATGACATGATCTATAAGGCCCCTTCCAACTCTAAAATCAGTGATTCGAGCATAATTTTGTGGTGCCTCACATCTGATGTGATTCCTCTCAGTATTTCTAAAACGTTTTTCATTCTCTGATAAAGATAGAAAATAATAACATGAAGTGGAAAGAGAGGAGAAAAGAGGAATTGTGAGAGCCTCGGTATGGGATGGGTGAAGGAGTGGGTATCATATGACAAGTAGCTAAATTGACCATTACGGGTATTGAACTCCATTTGGTGTGTAATAGTAGGTGAGCACTCGGCCATATGAAACTCATATCTATATATCAACTTTCCCCAAACACCATCTCAATTAATGAGCACTGAATGAGGAATGGAGATTTGGCTGGGCAGAGATAAGGGTAGAAAATATGAGAAATATAAGGATAATACTGTAATTAAAGGAAAACTGATGTGACTTATGGCCTCCCTCTCAATTCCTTTTTTCTTTTCCTGTTAAGCAGCATAAAGTAGGAACCATTTTATGGAAAGTAGATAGAGGAAGCGACATTTCTTTAAAACTCTAAAAAAGAAAAAAAAAATCCAAACTTGGGAGTTCTTTTGATGGGGGAACAATAAAGTGTTAGATAGTTCTGAAGTTCTCAGTGCAAGAAAACAATAATTGTATTTTGTATTTTATTATAATAATAGGTTCCTGGATAAATGCACAAATCTAATAAAACCATAATACCAAGCTACAATGGGCTTCATGAATTGGAAATGGAGTGCATTTAAATGTTTTTGGCACCTGCCACCCAGTTCCCCAATAATAAGATCTATAATTTCCTGATAAGGGCGGGCACAACTCATGTGAATTCAGGTCTAGAGAAGGGCCAAAGGCTGTTTTCAGTGTTCACGTTCATTTCTTAGTGGTCTTGCTAGGCCCACCCCTTCGTGGCTAACCCTTTTGCCGTTTAAAAGCATCGAGAATACTGAGATAGGTTTTGTGACTTTTGAAGGGAGTTTGAACATATAATTAGCTGTACAGGACCAGAAAATGATGAGTCATCCTGGGCTTATTTAAGAGTGTTTCAAAAGCACGGGGTGTCACTTATACGCATTTAAAGAACACTGTGTGTTTGCAATGGAGCAGGAGATGTTAATATGTGTTGGTAAGGCTCAGGGCACAGTGGAAGAAAGCTGCTCCTTCTTTAATCTGAGGGTCTGCTGTGAAAGTTCAGGGCAATTTTCCCTCATGCAGGTTACAGGTGTAACCACAGGTTGGGGTGGACGTGGGGAGATTTCATTTTTCTGCTTAGGCTCTTGGTACCCGAAGAGGCCTCCAGGCTAAAAGCAGATGCTAATGGGGCTCTTGCAGCATATCTATTTCCAATTCAGGGTAGTGCCCAGAATGCTTGGAAATCCCCTTTCTTCCAAAAAAGGGGTGTCATCATCGCTGGGGCAGACGTCAGGTTGGATGTCATTTTATTACTATCCTAATGCCAAGTCTCGAAGGAATACGTGAAGAAGCCACCAGGAGTATCTTCTGCCTTTAGAAATACCTTGTGTACCCCTCCCAGACTCACAGGATATCATATACTGATGATATGACCCAAGCTGGGAAGTGCAGTCTCACTATAAAGCTTCTAGGTGCATGGCCAATGTTTCAAAAGCCTTGGCTCCACTACTAGAAACCAGTGGTAGGAATACCTCACCAGGTCTGCATTTAACTGGTATGTCACCCCACAGTCGGGGTTTTGTTCCTTTGGGCCCTGCTGAACCCTCGGATGTTGATGGCAACTTAATTGCTAGTGGTGAGACTTGGAGATATGTAATGCATACAGTCCCAGGATGAAGGAAAACACACCTCTGAAAAACTTGTCGTTTTCCCCGTGTCTTCCATCTCCCCCTGTCACACTCTGCTCTCCCTCCCAGCTTGGAAAACGCAGTTCAATTGAGCTGAGTCACCTGCCTCTGATCACTTCCTTATCAGCTGCGGATGAGTCTACCTTGACTTTGCCCCCAGTCTCATTTAATTAGATATAAGCCTACCTCAAAGTCAATTCATTCTGTTTCTTAACATTGACCGCAGTTTCTCTTTTGGCTAACGCCTTGCCTTTCCCTGTGATTGAAGCAGTGGAGGTTGATAATTCATTTTGTTCCGCCATTATTGATTTGGTGGCTCTGGTCCAAAATTTGAAAATTTTTCTCCAGGTTGTTCTTGCCCTTGGTTTTTACAAAGACATTGCATAAAATGAAGGGTGTAGGTCAGAAATAGAAGCATCAGTGGCTACTTTAGGGTATGAGGGTCCACTTTCAATTGTGAAAGAGCTTATTGTTAATTACAGAGATTTCCAAGGGCATCACACACTTCTCATGCGGTGGCTGGGAAAAAATCCTCCTTACAAATGCTTTCTGAACTGAGAATGGATTTGAAAGAGCATTGTCTGCCCTAGCTCAGAAATTATTCCCTCATAAAGGACTTGTGTAAAGGTTTTCAAGATACCTTTATGTGAAAGATAAACTATATTAAGGGCCCAAGAGCTTCTGCTCACCACATTTTTACTGAAGGTTCCAGTTCTTGATTCTTAATGAATGTCAGTTTCACCGAAGAGTTTCTTATAGTCACCGCCTCCCTTGGATTAAGGATTCTGAACCCGAAAGTGGATACTTTTCTGACATCCTTTCTTTTTATTCTTGGTATCTTGGTGGGTGTCAAGTGGCCAGCGGGATTTTTCTGCATGGATCATAATGAGCGTATTGGTAGGCTCTTATAGTTCCTTAAAAGATCTTCCCTCAATGAGCATTGCAGAAACCCCAGGAACCAGGGGTTTGTGTTGTGGGGTTCTTGCTGAGGCTTACATTTCTCCACTTTTCCTCTAGCATGTGATGTTTTATTTTTATATTGCAAATAGTTGTAATAAAGGCCTGTCCTTAAGAGAAAAAAAAAGGGGGGGAACCCCTTTCTTTGTTTCATTTTGCCCAATTAGTATGGCAAGCTGAGTCAGTGACCCCTAGGGTCTGTGTATTGGATTGTATGAAAGAGCAGTGGAAATGAACAAAATGCATTATTTTTCTCAGGTTACTTTACTTCCACATGAAGATGGGGCCCTTTGAATTAGTTCACAACCACAGTAGTTTGTAAGCATCTTACTTTCCTCCTCTGATTTTTCTAAAGGCAAAGACAGAACCCATGACATTGTCTTATATCTTTAGAAAACTGGTGGTAGATGCCTTCCAGAGACACTTATTCTAAATAAAGCTCAATTCTTCCCTCTCCTCCTTTTCATCTAATTTGATATCATGGGTCTCTATAAATAAACCAAGCCTGTGATGCCAGCTGATCATCGGCGTCGGGACCAACTCAGCCTTGACCTCATGCCTGCAATGAACTCAGTTTCCTATGATCTGATAGTGAAATCATAACCAAAAAATACGTTTTCCTGAAACTAGATCGAAAGACCCAAAGCTAAAACCACCATCAAAGGACTTTTAAGAGGTTTCCCTTGTGTCGCTCACGACTGTTAGAAAACAGGTAGTGCAAAGGTGTTTATCAGCCTCGCCGGCTGTCAGCTACCAAAGTGCCCAGCCAAAATCGGGGGAAACTCTTACTGCGTTAAGTACTCTGGCTCGACGCAGCAAAATCCAAATCTGCCCGTTGTGCTTTCATTTCCATAGGCCCTCTAGATTCTTAATTACCGCATGGGCTCATTACGCAGTCAGAGTTCCGAACGGCACTAGCTTTGCCCCGCATGGCTCTCCTTCGCTCCTTCTCCTTGGTGTTACTGTATTGCTTTCCCCGACCCTGTCAGACTGAGATTTAAATCCTTAACCTGACATTCACTGTGTTCTGTGTATCAGCCTTCCCTGCCTTTCTGAATTACTTGCCCAATAAAGTTTTCATTTCTGTCATAGGTCAGGACTTGGTCTTTTACAAATTCTTAGGCTGGGACCATTTAAATTCTGTTTTTGATTTTATCCTACCTCTTCAAATTATTTGCCTTGTAAGTGTTTAACGTTTTGGTCTTTAGCCCCAGATTCTTAGGCTATTAATTTTTTTTTCTAACCTGTGTGACCAGTGGAGCAAATTTATGGAAAACCTCATTGACAATGAGGTAGCTTCATTCTGGAGAGAAAAGAGAAATGTTTGGAAGGGCTTCAAACGGGAGTATTTGCCAGACTTGGGGTGTGTGTGTGCGTGTGTGTGTCCCAGTGCAGTTCACCCCTGGAATCTCCAACTATTAGAGACTCCTGAGTTTGGCATGTGCAGGATATTCTCCATCTATGCATTTCCTCCAGCCACTTCTTTGGGTGTTTGCCTACAGTTTCTCTGGGACAATGTCTTAGTGTCCTCTGAATCCAACTGAGAGAAAGAGAGAGGGAGAGGGGCACAGGGGGACAGGGAGAAAGAATGCTCTTTAGTATAATTGTGTGGTGAAAGGCTTATGATACATGAATAGGCCAACACATCACATCGTAATTGCTTTTTTATTAGGTGACTTCTCAGAATAGTTTTGTTACTTTGTTTTGAGTTGGAGAGGAAATTCTCATCTCATTTTATTTGCATTCGCCTCCAAGTGAGACGTTTTGGGCTGTGCCTACAAATTCCAATGATACACTGGAGACACATTGTTTCTAGGCTTTCCTCAAGAAGAAAGCGGACCCAAGGCAATATGAAAAGTGGACAACGTCAAGCCCCTCTAGCCCCAGGGCCCGGATGCAGCCTTGGGGCACCTTTTGTGGGTATTCTCGCTACCACTGGGCATTCTTGGTCAACTCCTGTGGGACCTAGACGCCCCGCCCCGTTCATTTCTTTATCACACGTACCTGTTTCTGACCCCTGTCCTTGAGGTTTTTCTTTCTGTCAGCTAAATCAATAAATATAGCCATGCAAATACATTCAAAACTACTAATTACTCAGTATGTCATCGCTCCTAGATAAAATATTTGCATTTTAACAGAATCCTTCTAGAGACAATGCCCTAAATCAAAAAGACGGTACTCATGGTATGGATTTCATTTGATCCTGTGAGTATTCCCCCGTCAGGCCAGGCTCAAAGCCAGCTTCTCTGTATTAGCACAAGAATAAACCTGTTCTTAGTAGCAGCAAATCTTTGTGAATTTTTTTAAAAAGCATATTTATGTATTATATATAGGTATTATGTGTATATGTATGTATGTACATACATAATACCTATATATACTTACACACACACACACACACACACACACACATATTTTTTTTTCCCCCTGAGTGGATAGCTTATTGATCCCAGGAGCTGTTGAATTTTTATATGCCATTTATGATTGTTCCTGCGATACAGTGAAATATTCAAGGCAGATTTGATCTGTGTTTCTTAAAAAGGTCAAGTACTTCTATATAACTTTAGTCTGAAGACATTCCAACATGGTCCCTGCCAGTCCACAGGGAGTTGGACAGGTATATGTAAGTAATGGAGTCACAAATTGGAGACGGGCAAAGTGGTACCACAGGAATCTAAGCAAACCTGGTTCTGCATCAATAGTTCTACTGACCTGAAATCTCTCCGAGAAGGGAACAATGCGACTCCACTGGGTCACTTCGCTTGTACAAATAATCAGGGGCAATTCTGTTCCAGGCTTTTTTCAGTGATTTTCCCCCTCCCTTTCAGGAAGTAAGGAATGGAGTATGATAACGGTAGCGGTTGGTTAGCCCCAGCCAGATTCTGTCACGTCACATGCTGAACTGTCTGATAATTTCATTTTCACACTGAAAGATTGAGACAGATTTCAAAAAAGTGTTTCATGGTGACCTGAAAGGTTATGTATTTGCAGATGGCCATAGAAAAGCAGACAGTGTATACCATTTTGTGTGAATTTGAAAAGTTTTTCTCTTAAATTGTGGGGGAAGCAGGAAAAAAAATGGCCAAATGCAGGGCTATTTTCTTTGCTAGAATAGTTGTTACTTTCTTCCTCTGGAAAATAAATAGGTTACTATCTATGTCTTTGTGTTTCTCTTCCTCAACTTTATTGTATGTCGTGTCAATTTCGCTCTTGCAGAATTATATTTGACAAGAAAAGGACTGGATTTTGAGTTGGCAAAAAATAAAAAAAAAAGCACATGCCCCAAAAACCCAAATAATGTTTAAGTGGCACCTTCATTCTTTGTGTTTCTTTATGGAAATACAATTTTTTTTCCTGAGTGGACGTTTCTGGAAATAGATACCTGACTTCCCCTACAAACTGCTGCTTGACGGCTAATTTGGGGATGATTACGGTACCCTCTCCAGAGACTTTTGTAGCCTGGGGATTGTCCCCAAATATAAACTCCATCTCCGAAGATATATGGTATTATTGAGCCCTTTGGGATGGGCCGCTGTGGGTGTATCATGGCAGATCCTCCTTACTGGGAACCCTTAGGAGAAAGACCAGATCAGATTGGAGAATGCCTTACCTGAGTTTGAAATGTTGAATATCTGGGCTCTGAATGGTCTGGAATCTTTAGTGGAATCCATAGGCCAAGATCTGAAGAGATACGATGTATAGGGCAGTAGCGTGGACACCCTGGTGTTGGAAAATGAATGACAAAAATGGTAGAACCCGGTTTTCAACCCTGTGGCTTTTGCTTGAAACCACCTGACTCTTCTGCTTCATTTTGGGCATTCAGTCCCGGTCCATAGCTGCAGAGAGAATTTGGCTTGTGGAGTGTCAGAACAGGAGACTAAGGAGCTAGGCAGGGGCTGAGTCATAAAAGGATGTGGGTTTTAGGCTATGGTCTTGGTCTTTGGATTTCCTCTTGGAAGCCCTGTAGAGCTCTTTTTCCCCCATAACTGCTTACCTACATCTTGCTTTGGGTCATTTACTCTTTGTTGTCTGTTCTGCTTCCGTATCTGAAGAGAGCTTTCCAATGATAAAGTTTAGGTGACATCATCCCTTATCAAACAATAACACCTTCCCTTCTTTTCTAGAAATTGGATGATTTGTATGTTTCCTTCAGCCCTTCCCATGCCTCTCACCGGGAGCTACGGCCCCTTGCTCGATGCTCTTCCCCCATGTTTCTAGATCATATTTTGAAATTCATGCTGAGCCGATCTATTTGACCGGTATAGTTGGCCGGTATCTCTGTCAAGCCTAACCACACTGATCTCAAGGTAACAAGATGCAAATAGCTTTCTTTGTTTTCTTCCACGTTTATTTTTATTTATTTATTTTTTCTTCCCCTTTTAGACCTTTCCTGGCTTCCACCTTGAGTCTCCTTTTTCTCCTTTTTTTGCAAGTTAGAGACCAGATCTTATGACAAAAGAAGGCACTGTATAGGGTGGGTCCAGGTAGGGATTAAGAAAGTGTGTGACCTGCTCATTGCCCCACCCATAACCAGCTGATGATCTTAGGCAAATTAATTTATATCTCTGGTCCTTGTATCTCTCATCTTTAAAATGGAGCAGTCCCTATAAGATGGGAACTGACTTCCATTCAACTGGGTCTCAGAGCCTTGTCTTACCCGTGCCTCCCCCCCCAGAAGGAAAATCTAGAAGACCAAAAAAAAAAAAGAATCCCTGAAGGGGGAGGAATTTACTGTTTGGGATTCATTTCACAGGCAAGTTCGACATTTGAAGATGATCCTTCTCACCCCAACATGTGTGTTAGTTTAAATACTGGGGCTTGTTTATACACATGCAGTCATGCAAGAGCGAGTAAAGATGTTAAAATCGGAGTGAGGTGCTAAGAGCAGCATGGCAATCCGTAGGATTGCAATGGTAATAACACCAATAGGTCTAGTTAAAGAGATGTCAATTGTACTTCATTCAAAAGTGAGTTAAAAGCACAATGGAGTGAGGTGGGATGAAGTGCTGGGCTGCCTTACAGTAATGAGCTTTGATGTTGGCCTACTACGACTTTGGGATTCTTGTCTGCATCTTCAAAAAATGCCTTCAGCTACCATGTTGTACCCTGCAGAGAAATGGAAATTCCACAGACTGGGAGGCATCTGGTGAGCAGAAAGCTTTCCCTGCCATCAACAACAATAAATGCTTTATGGAAGATTTCTTTTGAAGGGATATACTTGTGGGTCTCACCCAGGCTGCACATTAGAATCACCTGGAGAGCTTTTAAAAGCCCAGGTAGTCAGGCTGCTTTGCTAACCAATTAAATCCAAATTTCTGGGAGTGGGAAAGCAGTAATCAGTATTTTAAAAAAGCTTTTCAGGTTATTCCACTGTGCGGCCAAGGTTGAGAACCACTAGTTATAGACCTTGCTTCCCAAAGTGTGGGAATACTTTGAGGTGCTTAGAAAAGACGCAGTTACTGACTCAGAATCCCAGGGGTTGGAGCTAGGGCATCTGCATTTTAAACAAATTTTCCAGGTGACCCTGACAACAACAAGAGTTGGATGATAAATCCACTGGTAAACAAAGAGAGGAACTTTGATGATAAATATCTACTTTTGATGACACGAATAATTATAATCTTAATTGTTTAGTGATAATTCTTTTTAATGGTGATGTGTGCAGCTAGGCAGCCTTAAAGCAAAGGCCAGGGCTGACTTTCATTGTTGGGCGCTGCTGAGGGGCCCTACCTTTATTTCCTACCTGAGTTTTGGATGAATTGAGAAATAAAGGAGTCAAAATGGAGGCTACAGCTCATCTTTATTTCTACTAGAGCTGATACTAGGCTTCGCCAAGAGAGGCAAATGGTCCATCACTGTAACCCAGATAATCTATCTGGTCATCACAGGGTGTTTCCAGACCCCACCAGTGCTTGCTGGAATAACTGGGAATGCCAGCTTCCTGAGGGTAGCTCATGCCCATGATGAGAGGGATGGAGCTGAGCTGAACTCGGCATACTTGGTAGTTCCTACCAAATTCAAGCAAATGAATCACTCCACTGCCCCATTGTCATGGGGAAAGGTAGCTGTTTCCTAGGGAGATCTTTCCCTCGTGGAAACTGGAAGAAGGGAAAAGGTGTTTCTTTGACTCATTAGGCAACCCTGTGTGTTATTTTTTGCCTCATGCCCACGTTTTGTTCTCCCAGGTCTGGAGGATCCTGGAGTGCTTGAACCAGGTTGGGGTTTGGATATCTGGAGCCTGAGCTGAGGTTGGGGCTGGGCGAAGGCAGATGCTCTTCCATCACTGGGATAACCAACCCTCTGTATTAAATCCCCATGGTTTAAGCAGCTAGAGTGATCTCTGCTTTGTGAGTGGACCATGACTGATAGAGTTGGTGTTTCACGTTTATCATCTTATTTCATCTTCTCAGTAACCCATATATCTTTGTCTTACTCTATGTCCCTTTTACAGATGAGTCCACAGAGACATAAAAAGTTTAAATAATTAGCTCAATTATTTCTGGAAGTGTTGGAACCAAGAATTCAAACCCAGGTCCGGCTGAATGTGAAGTGGAAGGCTTTCCCATTGTTTCACATTCTACTACTCTGCACAGAATAAAGAGCCGAGATAGGGGTTTTCTCTTTTTGTTAAAGATCTCATAAGAAGTTCCATTCTGAGAAGGGGCAGGAGGGCGACCGAGCACATCTGTTCCCTGCACACATCTCTAAACTCCTGCCCTTGTGCCTTTCACTGTCTATAAACATCACACAATCACAGACCTTAGAGCTGGGAGGGCCTGAGCCAGATCATCTGGCCTGGCGTCCTGCCTTCTGGCAGGCAAATGCTAATTACCTTTATTTTTCCAAATGAGACTGCTGAACCCTGAGAAGTTGTGTGACTCGCCCAAGATGACACAGCGAGGAAGGGATAGTGCAGGCTCAGACCCTGGGACTTCTGGTGTGTGTGTGTGTGTGTGTGTGTGTGTGTGTGTGTGTGTGTGACTTCAGCTCTCTCCAAAAGAGCCAAAGAAGTCAACAAAAGAAACGGCTGTGAGCTAGTTTTTCTGGGATCATTCCAGAGGAGTTACTTCTGTGCTTTTCATCAGCCTTCCCACCCAGGGCTGAAGGCAAGAGCAGGGAGAGCTTCTGACTGGCGAGTTTTCAGCCTCATCCACGCTCCTTCTGCCCGTGTCATCCTCATCTTCCTTAATAATGGTGAACAGCCTTTTCCAGCCTGCCTCAGCCAGGAGTGCAGGGGAAGGACCTCAGAACAGTTCCGATTGCACGGCACACAGGTCTGAAGAAGACCCAAGCTGAGCTGACAGCCTGTGATGCAGAAGGCTGGATTCCTCTGCCCCACTACCAGCTTTCCAATTCCTGATGATCCTGCAGCCCAGCCGGAAGGAGCCCATTTTAGACAGACGTGTGGGAAATCATCTTGTCCCTGGCGCGTGCAGATTGGGACACATGCTCTTAGTTTTGCAGGAGTGGCAGAAGTGGGGTTGGGAGGACACTCGAACCTCCCCTGATGGCCATCGGGGGTTACAGACCCCTGATGACATGGCCGCCAGCCCTCAGCTCTCCTCCCTCTTTCTCTTCCCTGCTTTGTAGGCTCCCTCTCTTTTATCTTATTAGTAGCATTATTTTGTTCAAACTTTCTCTCTCCTTTCTCTTTGTGCTATTCTCAGTTCTCAGTTCTCATTTTTCATTTTTTTTTTTGACCATTTGTTTAGATATTGGCTTCACCTAAACCACAGTCCGCTGGACAGCTCTGCTGGAATGTGTGATCGTTTCTTGAACATACTACATCCCAAAGTCAACTCTTGCTGTTCTCCACCCAAACCTACCCCTCTGGTGGCCTTTTCCGTTTCAGTGCATGGAAGCCCCGTTTTCCATTTGTTCAGACCAAAAAGTCTGGGGTCACCCTTGACCCCTCCTTTTCTGTCACACAGCATATGCAGTCCATTTGCAAACCTCATGGGACACATTTTCAAAACATCCCCAGCATCCAATCCCTTCTTAGCACATTTCAGTTATCGCCTTGGTCCAAGTCTCTCAGCTGGATTATTAAAATCAGCTTCAAACTGGCCTCCCTGCTTCTCTCCTTTCCCCTGTGAACTGTCCTCATCACAGCAGCAGACCCTGTTAAAATTGGTCAGATCACGTCGCCCTTCTCTGGACTCTCCTGGCTCCCCGTTTCACTCATAAGAAAAGCTTTGGTCTTAAGATGGTCTCTGAGTCCCCAGCCTCTCCACTCTGTCTCTGAGCTCATCACTCTGCTCCATCCACACTGGCCTCCTTGCTCATCTTTCAACATGCTCTAGACACTTCCACCCCTGGGCCTTTGCACGTGCTATTTCCTCTCCCTTCCTCAGCTATATGCATGGATCACTCTTGTGGTCCTTTAAGTCTTTTCTCAGATGTCACCTCAGTGAAGTCTTCCCTGAGCACTCCATTTAAATTTGCAAGCCTCTCACTGCCTGTCACTCTCATCCACTGGACTCTTGCATTTCCTCTGCAGCACACATCATGGTCTAATGTTCTATATACTTTATTTGTTTATTATAGTCACTCATCTCCACCACTCTTCCAACTTGCCCCATTCCCAACAGAATGTAAGCTCCTCGAGGGCGTGGATTTTTGTCTGTTTTGTTCAGTGCCTTTTCTCCCTTGTTTAGATAATTGCCTGTCGTAACAGATGCTTGGTACTTTTAGTTGAATGAATGAATGAGTGATTGAATGCAATGTTGAGCATCTACTGTAGCCCAGGCATGGTATCAGCATTCAAGCATATCTGTCATTTCTTCATTATTTATTCCTTTAACAGATACTCATTGAAGACCTGTAAGTGTGTGTGTTTTTGAGGATGTTCTAGTACATTCTCTCTTCCCATTAACTTATTTCTCCTTCCATGGCTCTGCTTTTTTTTTTTTTTTCCCACCTCCACATCAACCTCTGGATATCTTTATTATTTTCAAATACGTGCTCTGTTCCTACCACGTTATCTTCGTCCTCCTCTTTTTGTGGAGCCTGACTTCCTGGTGTGATGTGACAGACAGTATACAGTTGGAACAAGTCCTCTAACCTTCCGTAGGGGTTTGGTTTGGCCTCAGGTGTCCTTCCAACCCACCACTTTCAGGGATGGGTGGATGTACTCGGTGATTGTGCTGCTCTGGTCCTCCCCATCCCTGTCCCTACACAACCCTACTGGAATGTAAGGAGAGGCTAAGAATTAAAAGCTCTTAAGTTTCTGGTTCTATAGCAAACAGCACATTTAGGCGGCTTTCACTCCCATATTGTTTAAGATATTTCTGCCCAGGATTTCATGGCAATTGAATCTCTGAGTAGATATTTCTTTCCTGAAGAAGAAGAAGAAGAAGAAGAAGAAGAAGAAGAAGAAGAAGAAGA
>NW_027397066.1:19145888-19328709 GCF_003265705.2 Callorhinus ursinus | reverse complement strand
GAAGAAGAAGAAGAAGAAGAAGAAGAAGAAGAAGAAGAAGAAGAAGAAGAAATGTTAACACATGCATAATATCATAGTAACATTAATGGAACTCTAAGTGAAAGGAAGAAAAATATTACTTGTAAATCAAACTGCATTTGTCTACATTTCCTTTCTACCCTAGCCCCCAATCATACAAAATTTAGTGTGGTTGTATTCTATATTCTCATGTTTTTATATAACCTCGATAGTTACTATTTTTAATGACTGCACACTACTGCATTTTCTTGATCATAAGATGCTACTGATTTTAAAATGCACCACTGCTTTCATAACGGCTTTTCAAAGAAGAAAATAAATGCTACGTTGAATGCAAGATGCAGTCTAATTCCAGAAATGTGGAAAATTTAGCAAAAAAGTTCTCTTAAAATGGAGAAAAATAAAATAGTTCATGGTATGTATATTTATTTTACATCGGCATTTACTTTGCATTTATATTTTTGTAATTTACTACAAATAACCCTGCTAGGAAAGTCTTTGTGCCTGTAACTTTTATCTTTGAATTATTTCCTTGGTATAAATTTATAGGGATGCAAGCAAACATTTCTATAGTTTTGAAGCATATTGCCATGATGCTTTTCAAGAGGGTTAAAACATTTTAGCCCGTTACCCAAAATGTATGCTTGAGTATCTATGCTTAATTGCAGCTCTGCCAGCATTAGGTTTTATCATTTTTTGTTTGGTTTTGTCTTGTGCTAGTTTTATATGTAGATGATTTATATTTGCATTGTTTTGATTATTTGGGAGATGGCATAAAATAAATTAATAGCAACTTTAGTGATTGTCTAAACTGCTAGTAAAATGTGTTGTTATTGACAAGGTGGTACAAGATTATCTTATTTAGGTGACAGGGACTCAAATTTGTTCTTCAAAGTTCTGGCCTTTGGCTGGGATGGAGGAGAAGATTCAATTAATAGAATTATTGAAAAAGAAAATCAATTTTTGTCTCTGAGAACAAATCTAATTAGACTTTTGCCATTTCCCAAGGACCTTTAAAGGAAGGTACTATACTACAGTCTAACCTTGGAATTTTGAAAAATTTCTGTTAGGAACTTTGATGTGGTTTGTTTCTGTTACAGGAAGGTAAGGAATGCATCATTCAAACACATGATAATAATAGCAATAAACATTTATATATAGCATTTACCATTTGCTGGACAAAGTTCCAATCACTTTCTATAGTCATCTAATTCTCACAATGACCTCGTGTGACAGATATTATTATTATTTCCATTGATGGATGAGGAAATGGAGACACAGAGAAGTTGATGTATCTAGTAAAGGTGGAATACTGGGAAACAAAGCCAAGCAGTTTGGCTTTGAGACTATTTTGTAAATCATGTCAAGGTGCTGCCTTCTACGGGCATGACACACTGTAGGATAGACGGGAGGCTGGAGGGGTTGATGTACATGCTAGATCCTCTATGCAAATAGGCTCACTTTCCATGTCCAGGATGGGAGGATGAGATTTATTCTCTTGCCAGCTGAAAGCACATTTTCTAGCCGCCTCTGCTTTTTGACTCAAGTCCAGAGCCAAACACCCTCTGACGTCTTTTGCCCTTGGAGATGGTCCCTGCATTATACCCTTCTCTTATACCCCTTACCTTCCCTCCTGTGTTATCAATGGGTGTCTTTCAGTGAGGCAGGTGTTTGAAACACTGGGACTTGCTAAAATTAATGAAAACATTCCAAATGCTTCAGCATCTGGGATGTTTCTAGAACATTTTATTTCTCTACTGGACAGAATGGTGAACTTTGAGCAAGGAGAGGTCTTTTGTTTTGGGAACAAACAAATCATTTCAACTAGTTAATTTAATGACAACCATTCCATTGCTCTTCAAAGCTTATCATTTTATGCCTTTCCTCTGTGCTTTTATGTCATATGCAAATATCACCTCTGGGCTTGGTTGTCAAGAATTAGTAATATGTCTTATTTATATGAAATTTTTTTCTTGTTTGGAAGATAATTTGGCTCAGTGATTAAGAGCACAGGTTTTAGAGTCAGAAAGACCTGGATAAAATCCTAGTTCTGCCCTCTCTCATTCTGTGACCTTAGACAAGTCGTCTAATTTCCTCAGGTAGGAAACCAGGATAATACCATCCTACCTCCTTAGGTTTGCTGTAAAGATTAAATAAAATTAATGAGTTAATGCTTATAAAGTACACAGATAGTACATGGTACATACTGTGTTCAATAAATTAACTATAATAATGTATTGTAATAAAATTTTAATAAACAGTAATAAACTTTTAGGTACAGTCCAAACTCGGAACTCTTTTGGGAAGTGTTTCATTATTTTCCTGTTTCTCTAAATGAATAACTCTCAGCCTCTCTCATTGTTTAATTTTGTGATCCTTCCCCTCTGAAAATTTTCTCTAAAAAATAGGATGAGTTAAGATTTATTTTGTGGAGGGGCGCCTGGGTGGCTCAGTCGTTAAGCATCTGCCTTCAGCTCAGGTCATGATCCCAGGGTCCTGGGATCGAGCCCCACACTTGGGCTCCTGGCTCAGAGGGGAGCCTACGTCTCCCTTTCCCTCTGTCTCTCCCCCTGCTTATGCTCTCTCTCTCACTCTCTGTATCTCTGTGTCTCAAATGAATAAATAAAATCTTTTTTAAAAAAAGATTTATTTTGTGGAACTTTTTAAAAATTTTTAAATAATCCCGCGGTTTTTTTTTTTGTTTTTTCTTCCAAGCGTTAGAGATGTCCTCATTTTTCCCCCTGAGTCTGGAGGTAGGATATGCTATTTCTTTTAGTGGACTTATTTCCGAGGAGTGAAATTTTCAAACTTCATTTTGAAAATTGGCCCGAAGAGAGCAAACACTTCTCCTTTTTTTTTCTTTTTTTGAAAACACTTCTCCTTAAAGGTGGGACCCCATTACTGGGTGTTATCATCAAGAAGGGCCCCTCAACAGGAAAAAAATGGGTGGTGGAGGTATGAGCCACAGAGTGTGGCAATGGCCTTTGTGTTGGTTCATGTCTAAGGGCCTCCAGTACTGGGTCCAAGGTACCACTCACAGAGCATCAGATACCCAAACATCATCCCCACCCTCCCATTTTTAACCAGTCTCAAGGGCATCCATATTTGGGGGAGGGGAGATGTGCCTCTGGAGACCAGCCAATGGCTGCAGGTGTTTAGTGAGAATAGATAAGTTGAGGGAATGATGGAGACAATTCATTGATTGTTAACTAAGCAGGACCCTTCCCTGGAGGCTTTATCTTGATGGTGATTCTCATGGGGTGGAGGCAGTGATGCAAGTGGCGGCAGAAAAATGACCCCATCACTGAACAATTCAGGAGAAGCCCAGTATGATGGAGTAGATAACTTGGTTGCTGTTGTCGGTGAGATTCTGCCTGAGATCCCAGCCTGCGGGCATTGGTCTGGCAGCTGTGTTGGTGTTAGAGATTCTGGATGGGCTGCTGCCAGATAACAAGCGTTCAGAGCCTGCTGGCCCAGGTGTGACTACCTCCGGTGGTGTGCTGGCACCTGCAGAAAAGCATAGCGGTTTCCCTGGCTCCATTTCCATGGGTCATGGGGCCATGAAACGTGTCCAGGTCATTTGGCATGGTACCACTCACCCTGTATGCTCACTTCCCTGCCATCCCTGCTTCTGAATTGGCTATTTGAACTCTGAGGGGAACATAAGTACCCCTCTCTGACTCCACCTAAAGAACAACATAGTTGTTTTAACTGGAAGAGGACTGTGTGTTCCTCATCTTGGACTTGGCAATTGTACCAGAAAGGGACGGACCTTATGCATATACATCTCAGCCAAAGTGGGGGGTCCAGCGTGAGCAGCAAGGCAGGTCACTGGAGCACCCATCTGGAAGGGACATTAAGATAGCACTGAGAGTGAAAGGAAGACAGTGTCAGATTATTAGAACTTCATGCAGGGCAGAGACAAAACTGTGGATTGTCCTGATCGTGCTGCTCGGGGTGGGAGGCTGATCATCTCAAGAGGCACACTGAGTAGAGATGGATGCTTCCCGAACTGCCTTCCTATGGAGGATGCAAGCCGCTAACTGGTTTGCTGAGTAAGATGTGGGTTTGGGCCAGGGCGGAGTTGCCGGGGACATTATAGAAAAGATGAGTACTAACACCTCTTCCAGCCTTCCTGTCTGAAGCTCTCAGCTGCTCTCTACATGAACACTTAACCAACATTTTAATGCCTTTGGGAGAAGATGACGAGTTGTAAGTCTGCTTGAAGCACCCACATGACTTGGCCCAGCCCTTCATCCTAGCTGGCAGAGGTGACAGGAGCCACCTCCTTTCCTTCCTGGCTGCCTCCTTGGGTCCCTGTTCTTATCACCTGCCAGTTTCTAAACTCTCCAAAGTGTGAAAAAACTTGTCTGCATGGTTTTGTCCAGGATTTTCCAAAGGAATCTCTTTCTCCTGTGACAACCAGTACTCTTTTTTTTTTTTAATTAACATATAATGTATTATTTGTTTCAGAGGTACAGGTCTGTGATTCATCAGTCTTACACAATTCACAGTGCTCACCGTAGCACATACACTACCCAGTGTCCATCACCCAGCCACCCCATCCCTCCCACCCCCCTCCACTCCAGCAACCCTCAGTTTGTTTCCTGAGATTGAGTCTCTTATTGTTTGTCTCGCTCTCTGGTTTCATCTTCTTTCATTTTTCCCTCCCTTCCCTTATGATCCTCTGTCTTGTTTCTCAAATTCCTCATATCAGTGAGATCATATGAAATTGTCTTTCTCTGATTGACTTATTTTGCTCCGCATAATACCCTCTAGTTCCACCCACGTCGTTGCAAATGGCAAGATTTCATTTTTTGATGGCTGCATAATATTCCAGTGTGTGTGTGTGTGTGTGTGTGTGTGTGTGTGTGTGTGTGTGTGTGTATACCACATCTTCTTTATCCATTCATCTGTTGATGCACATCTAGGTTCTTTCCATAGTTTGGCTGCTATAAGCATTGGGGTGCACATGCCCCTTTGGATCACTGCATTTGTATCTTTGGGGTAATACCCAGTAGTGCAATTGCTAGGTTGTAGAGTAGCTCTATTTTCAACTTTTTGAGGAACCTCCATACTGTTTTCCAGAGGGGCTGCACCAGCTTGCATTCCCACCAACAGTGTAGGAGGGTTCCCTTTTCTCCGCATCCCCGCCAACATCTGTCGTTTCCTGACTTGTTAATTTTAGCCATTCTGACTGGTGTGAGGTGGTATCTCATTGAGGTTTTGATTTGTATTTCCCTGATGCCGAGTGATGACAACCAGTACTCTTTAGTCTTTTGTGTACCGGGCTTTGTAAAGAGTCTGGTCTAGCTGTTGTATCTGGTGTTCCTTAATTCTCAGAGCCGATAGTCTATACCATTATTTTATTTTCCTGATAAGCACTTATTGAGTACTTGCTATGTCAGTTGCCATTGTATGCCCTACCAACATTTCAGATTCAACAAGCCTCTGGATAAATCTATCCCCAGTACTCTGGAAAACTTGCTTTTCTTGATTTTCTAAGTTTGTATGAATGGCACCAGCATTCTCTCCCAGGCACTCAAGATTAAAGCCTTAGAGTAGTCATTAATGCCTTCCTTTTTTGATGATGTCACTTACTTTAACAACTTTTAAAAACTTTTGTTATTTTTGTAGAAATGTTACACATTTGTTATAGAAATATTAGAACATACATTAGCTAAATGTGGGAAAAAATTTACCTGCTGTTTCAAAACAGTGGCCAAGCCCTGATATTTCTGCCTTCCTATGTTCTCTCTCTCTTTTTCAAAGATTTCATTTATTTATTTGACAGAGAGAGCACAAGCAATGGGAACAGGAGAAGCAGGCTCCCCACTGAATAGGGAGCCAGATGTGGGGCTCGATCCCAGGACCCTGGGATCATGACCTGAGCCAAAGGCAGACCCTTAACCCACTGAGCCACCCAGGCACCCCCTATGTACTCTTGTATTAGGCTTCTTCTCTTGTCCACATGGCCACCATCCAGTATCCTCCATGAACTTAACTTCTCATATCTGAATGATGGCAAAAGCTCTAACCAGGTACCTCCAGCTCTCCACATTCTAGTGTTCATGGGACCCACTTCTGTGAAAGTGTGGAAGGTCAATAGAAGACCGTACGATCAAGAGTGAAAGTTAGCTTCTTACATTTTCTAAATAAACTCTTTTTTTGAAAAAGATTTATTAATTTTATTTTAGAGAGAGAGAGGGAGAGAGAGCTCGAGTGGGGGGAGGGGCGGAGAGAGAGGGAAGGAGAGAATCCCAAGGAGACTCCCCGATGAGAATGGAGCCTGACATGGGGCTTGATCCCATGACCCTGAAATTGACCTGAACCGAAATCAAGAGTCTGATGCTCAGCTGACCGAGCCACCTAGGCACCCCTTTCTCAACAAACTCTTTTTTTTTTTTAAAGGATTTTATTTATTTATTTGAGAGAGAGAGTGAGAGAGAGAAAGATCACCAGCAGAGGGGAAGGGTAGAGGGAGAAGCAGACTCCCCGCTGAGCCGAGAGCCCAATGTGGGGCTCAATCCCAGGACCCCTGAGATCATGACCTGAGCCAAAGGCAGACGCTTAACCCACTGAGCCACCCAAGAGTAACAAACTCTTAATACTTCCTTTGCACCTCTAGTAGTTTTTGCAGGGTTACAGTTGTTTAATCGATTTAAGGATCTACTTCTGATGAACATGAATGTGCTATAAACCAGTTGGAGTTTTGCTGGAGATCTCTGGGAAAAAATACCTATGGGACAACAAACTCTTTATTGCTGTGGATCTGTAATTTATGCTGCTCCTCACTTCAACATTTCACGTGCATATATGCACACATTACCTCCATTCCAGGCTCTGTGAGGTGGACCCCTAATGCTGAGGACCTACTACGTCAGGCACTTTGTGTATGCTATCTTTTATGTGATCTTCACAATACTAGTAGTTATATTTTTTAATTCTGTTTCAGGATAAGGGATACATAAGACCTTTAACAATGTACCCAAGATTCAGTTTCAAAACCAGGTCTTGATGATCAATAAATTCTCCCTTCTCAGGGAGAGTCTTGGATGATCAGAAAATCCAAGGGCACTTCCTAACTTAATCCCTTCCGGGTAAGATTTTCTTTCTACCCCTTTTCTGGTAGTAAGGTTTATCTGTAGGTTCTGGAAACTATCCTTTTAAATCCACTCAAATATTTAAATGAAGAAGAAGCTGGGACTCATGGATTTTTGTTGTTGTTGTTGTTTTAAATTTATGTTTCATGGAAGAAACAATTTGGACCAGGAAAAAAAAAAAAACAACACAAAACTGAAAGGCAAAAAATTCCTAGTGGATCTTTTCAACTATCAGAGAACCTCATTATCTCCTCCTGAAGAAAAGCTGACTCTGAGTGAGTCAGCTCAGTGCTGTACCATCTTATAAGCAGCTAGCTGCAAAATGGATGGATCTGTGCTGTGAGGTCATTCCACACAGTAGGGAGGTCTGGTCAGACTGGACAAGTAATACCTGCCTCAAATATTCCTGGTGAAAACGCCTGCACACAAATTTAAATAGGAGTGAGGAAAAAGTTGATTGAGTTGCACGCATCCTTAGCACCCATCCCCATGTCTAGGCTATATGCTTCTCTTACCTTTTCTAGACTGAGACAGGCTACAAGGACAAATAAGACGTAGGCTTTGCCCTTTTTCATAGAAAGTACATTCTTTCACACACATATCCCAATGTATGATTATCAACTGTTTAGTAGAGTAAGAGCTCAATTAATGTTTCTTATTTTAATTCAATGTGGATGCTTTCCCACTATGACCACCTTGGTCACTCCCTCTGCACCTATAGGAGGGAGAAGCAAGGATGTTTATGTGGTATTATGGTATTATTTCATTCTCTCTTCCACCTCTTCCCTGCAAAATCTAAGTTTGTTTGAAAACTTCTTCATTTACGTCTCCTTTTCTTTCTGTAGTAAGCACAGCATTATTTTAAAGTTGCATGTAAATTCCTTTAAGAAGATATCAAACCCCCATTGATAAAAACAAAGTGAACTCAGTTACAGCGAGATTAAGTAACTGGTCATTAGCAAAGATAAGAACCACTATTAGGATTGTCTGATTCCAAATACTTTGTTTTTCCTCTCTCAAGAAGGATCGTAGTAATTCTTCTACAAATCATTTAACGAGGCCAGCAAATCATGACTTCTGTTGGTGAAATTCAGCTTGGGTTTTCCTAAACTGATGAGATACTAGCATTCTCTATGTTCCAGGCAAGTGTGCACAACCCTTTCTCTCTGTGTGTGGCTCTGTCTCTCTGTTGCCACGTGACATAGGGGCTGACAACATGCTCATGGGTCTGAAGGTTTTGTTTGTTTATATATCCATAGATAGCCTGGACATATCCTGGGGAGACTGACCCCCTGTACCCCCAGACTAGAGCCACTGCCTCTGGGGAGGAGAACCAGGTTGGTATTTCCTTAGCCTTGGGCTCTCAGATTTGCTGTGAACAGAAGGTACACTTAGAGCTCTCTGTAATGACTGGGATTCTTTTTTTCCACTGGAACTTTGGTGTGAAACCACAGACTTGAAGACCCATGACTCAGAGCCATTCAAATATGCTGCTTACAAAGAGCGAGGGGCAGCATACCTGGTGTGTATATAACTACCGAGTACCCTGACTCTCCGGTGTGATATCTGTCATTTAGATACTTTGCCATTTTCCCTCTCTGCTCTCAGGGAGTGCTTTGCTTTTCTGCTTTCAAAACTTTATCTTCTTTGGAGTGAGGATTTCAATTATGGCAGGAAAATTAAGGATTGTTTTTCTATTGCTTATGCTCTCTCCCCTTAGCGCTCTTGCTTCCTGTTCTATGGCAGACAGAAATGGCCTCTGCACATGCCACAGACAGCCTGGAAGGTTCGGAGGGCAAGACTGGGGGCGACAGCACACCCTAGTCAAGGGAGCAATTGCAGCAGAGTCTGGGGACCTTTGTCTTCACCATTGCATACCTGTCAGTCGGGGTCCATCTTTTCCCTGTCTTCTTTCACAGGGTAATACTACCCATCTCTTAGATTTTTATGTTCTCCTCCTCCTCTCTGTTGCTAAAAATCCTCCAGAGGCCTTTTAGAAAACCTTATTTTGTAATTCTTCCCACTCAACTTTTATACACAGGGCAAGGTTGTAAAGGCGCGTGTAAAACCCCTCCACCCCCTTCAGCTTCCCTAAATCCTTAGAAAAATAATGTGAAATAATGCCGTTGTTTTCGGGGGAGCATGTCATTTGTTTTACCGGTCTGTAGTTGATTAATTTGCAAATGATATTCCCAATAAAGTGCTTAGAAGTAGATAATTACAACTATATTAACAGTTCCCGGGGAAGCAGATGGTATTCTGAGGAGCTGCCATGTAGCATTAGTGCTGATGCTCCACCATAATGTACCATCTACCCCAGAAAACCACAAACAACAAACGCAAATCCTGCTGATATTCCAGATTGGGAGGAAATTGTGCTTTTGCCTCACATTCCATTCTTATCAGAATTTTTATGTGTGTTTTCTTGATCGCTACAGTGCTCAGTGAACTGGTACATTTTATGTTGAGTCCCATAACTCTCCAACTGTAATTCTGAATTAGCCCCATATTAAGCCTGCATGAAGCAAGTTTTTAAACTGTTCATCAGTGTTCCTCCTACCACGCCAGATATTTTTAAGAGTAGATTATCTCTGTACAAACATATAATTTCAATTTCCTAAATTACCTGAGCCAACATGCCATGTTAGATAATCAATTAAGAAGTTTTGGATGCAGAGGAATCTCTTCCTTGTTCTTTCTGTTCCTGTGACATACACACATACCCACATTCATGCATGCACAGACATATGCACATGCGTGCACATGCGCACACACACTCTTGTCAAGTTAGCATCATATTTTGTTAAGCTACCTGAAGAAAAGGGGTAATTTTTCAGCTTGTAGCTCTCAGGGGAAAAGTGACAATGTCACGCATTTCCATCTGTACATCTACACATTGGGAGCTGTTCCTCTTAAGTAAGCTGGAGTTACATGTGTTAATACACAACAGGGCATGGGAGTTAGTCAAATATTCATTTGTGCTCTGGTCAGCCGAAGACTATTGGACCATGGAGAAAAGTCCGTGGGCCACCGAGAACAGGATGAAGTATGACCTGGAGCCTTTTTGGTGACCACTGCTGGATCTTTGCTGTAGGTCATATCAGGGATCTACCTTCAGTTGCCATTATTGCTGAGTCACTGCTGGCCTGGAGAGGCTCTTCACAGGCCATGGCAGTACAACTGGAATGACCACTCTTTTACTTGCCCAAGTTCATAATCCTTTCTGTGAAGGGAGTAGGAAAGGATGGATGGTGACCACTGTTTTCTTTGCTTTCCTTGGATGAGAATGGGCTGGGAGAATATGTGTAGGTCGCTGTGTGCTTTGTGCTGATTTAAAGCTGCCTCAGAGCATATGCTCACTGGTTTTTCTAGAGCAGGCCTTGTGGTTCTTGCTAGGGGCTTACACATTAGGGGGCTTAGTTGGATATGCAAGTAGGCTCCATGACTCCCAACAAGTGGCCCAATTATCACCATAAGCCTTTTTACTGTTGATGTACACTAGCAGCTTTTAGTTTCAGCTGCCATTTTTGGGGGGAGCACCAGGAACGGTGAGAAATACTTTGAATATATCATCCCATTTAATTCTTACAATATGCTATAAAACAGACAATGGCTGCATTTCACAAAAGAAGAAATACAGTTTCAGAGATGTTAACAAACTTGTCCAAGTTCACAGAGCTATTAAGTGTCAGAGTTGAGATTGAAACTCTAATCTGCCTGCTACCAAAGCCCAGGCTGTTAACTGTGACATTATTCAGCATCAGTTATTTTATGAAATTAACTGGGTGAGCTTAAAAAAATCATCTAGAATGTTTTTATAGCTCTGTGCAGGTGCATGGATAGGGGAATAATGCACATCCTTGATTTTCCATTGGCCGTCCTCAAGGATCAAGGAAGTAGAACATGGAAAGGCATGGGGGGTGGTGTGGCTTGAATGGAGGTTGGGGTCGGGTGGGGAAAGGTCTTGAGAGTCATATGATACAGTTTGGGCAGCATCCTGCAGGTGGTAGAGAAGCTGTGGGTGTTTAGGCAAGTGAGTCCCATGATCAGATGAGAATTTTAGAAAGTTTTAGAAAGAGGATGCTTCTGGAAAAGGTGGGGCGGTAGGCAGGCTATCTAGTTAGGAAGCCTTTGGAACATTCCTTTGAGTAATGCAAAGATGCTGGCAGGCATAGGTGATAAAACGGTGGGAAATAGTATCATGGTGGTAAAATATGCCAGGACAAGAATAACAATAGCTGATGGTCCTATGACCATGTACCGATCATTGTCATAAGCATTAACAAGGAATGTATGAACTCATTTAATCCTCGTGACATCCCTATGAAGTAAGTTGTATTATTTGCCTCACGTTAGAGAGGAGAAGATGCAGAGATAAAGCGTGCCCAAGGTGACATCATTTATAAGTGGCTGAGCTGGATTCCATCTCTGGCCCTCTCACTCCAGAACTTGAGACCTGGCTAGCATGGCATCAGACCCTGCACTGAGGTGGCACAGGGTCCAACACATCTTTTCCTAGATGTGCATCCATAGGGACACATACAGCTTCCACCTAGGACAAAATGCATGGAGGGCATGTGGGAAGGGGATTGGCATTAGCGGGTATGACCGTATCTGTTTGTGTCCCTTTCTGTATTCTGGCAGCTCTTTCAAGTTTGTACTTAGGGGAGCAACATTCAGCTTTCTTTCTGCTTATCTCACATAGGTAGGAATTACCTCCTCTATTGTTGTCTCTGGTGAAATTGAGATCAGAAACCCGGGTTCAAGACTGTCTCTGTAACTTATCAAAGCATGTTTTAGGGCACATGATGTCAGGTCTCTGATTTTCAGGCTTCTGATGGTTAAGGGGAAGATGATAATATTCATTCATCCTGTCGTGCTTTCAAGAAATGGATAGTGAGCCCCCAGTATGAGCCATGCACCTACTAAGGGAGGCACTGGGGATAGCAAGACATAAAAAAGTCGCAGTGCATACTCTTAAGGAGTTCAGAATCTTCCTTCTGATGTAAGTACGTAAATAAGCAAATTGCAATTCAAGGAGATGATATTCATGACAGTTTTTAAAAATCTGAAGTGCTTTAAAATGCTGTGCTATTATTATTATTGACTCTATTAGGGAGAATGAGAGGAAAAAGTCAGAAAATGCCAGAAAAATCTGGGTCAGGGTTGTGCTCCCTGCATCTCCAAGGCTCCCACTGGGAGAGGTTCCAAGAGTGCAGGCCCCTCCAATGTGGGCTTTGTGGCTCCCGCCTGCTTTTGACCTTTGTGGAGAGTGCTTGCATGAACGCACTTCGTTTTCAAAAGTTTAAAAATACGCACTTGGAATTGGAGATGATCAAGCATGAATCCCAGGCCATAAGTGTGTGGAAGAATTGTGCTGATCTCGGGGTATGCAGTGCCATGTGCCCCTGTGATTTGACGTCAGCACTGTCCAGGAGGCGCACAGCATCTGTGCCCCTCTGCGTGGTCAGTCTGTGATGCAATGTGTTTTCACAACCTGTGAATCAGTTCCCTCTAGGAAAAGAAAAAAAAAACAAAAAAACCCCCCCCCCCCCACACACCACGCTGATTAGCTGGATACACCACAGTTGAAATGCCTGATTTTGCAATATTTAAGCACTTTCTCAGCTAAGATGGTGAAATAGGGTAAGCAGAAAATAAAAAGCCACATGTATTTATTAGAATCAAGCCCTTTCCATTTTGAATGTTGACCTTTGAGTTTCCAAATTGGGCAAGGGAGTAATTATCAGGAATACCTTGATAAAAGGTTGGATGATTGCAATTTAGGAAAACAACTTTATAAATCCTTTGTATTTTGGGGAGCATTTCATATCAATTATCTAATTTAATCCTTCATGCCAGCTCTGCAAAGTAGATGGAACATTCATAATTCGATCATAGATGAGGACACTCAGGACAGAGAACCTTTGACCTGTCCAAGGCTCTTACACCTAAGACGGGAGAAAGAAGAGGGTAAAGGAAAGGAGTAAGGAATACTTATGGGGCGCCTACCATGTGCCTAGAGCTTAATACACAGTTGAATTTAATTTCTCACACAATCCTGGGGGAGCTGTGAGTGTTCTCACTCCCATTTTACAGAGAGTTAAACCAAGGTGTTGTACATTTAATAATGAGAAGCCGAGTTCCTGATAATGAGGAAATCTGGGGGTTGGTGCCCAGATTTCCTTGATTCCAAATCTGTAGCTCTTTCTCAACATTTCCAACAGTGTTTGATTATGTGCTCTTGTCGGTAAACTGTTCTGAGCATTTACCTCCAATAAGTGTGTATTTATTTATATACAATATTTACATGCACTATGGTACTACTTTATGAACATTATAAAACATACACAGGAAATAAAAACATAAAGATGCATACATGTGAACAGAAGACACACAGATTTCTTTCTGCACCCAATTGTGAAAACAGCCAACAGGGCTATGTGGCTTTCTTGGCAAGTTAGGAGCACAAAGTTAAATCTACGTCTTGTTTTCTTAGAAAAATCCACTAGACAGCATAGGGATACTTTAGGGAAGGATTTCTCAACAATGGCACTATTGGCATTTTGGACCAGATAATGTTTTGTTGTGAGGGACTATACATTGTGGGATGTTCAGTGGCCTCCCTGGCCTTCATCCACTAGGTTCTGGCAGCAACCTCTCCCCAGTGTGACAACCAAAAATGTCTTCAGACATTGCCAAGTGTTCCCTCTTGGGAGTGGGACAGTGAAATCACCCCTAATTGAGGACTACTGTTTTAGGGTAATCAATAGGGATGGTCTCCTCTTTGCTAACGCCCAAAGAATAAGGCATCAGGCAGCACCAGTTTGGAGATGTTTTTCCGTGCCCGTTGAAATTCATCCAGAGGACCCTTGGGCTTGGTTCCAACCTGTATCCGGCAGCTCCTGAGGTTGGCCCACTAGAACAGAGGTCCAGCTGTTCAGTGATGATATCAGCCTTTGGAAGGCTTCTGTCCCCATGCTTATCACATCTAATTTTAACATCTTGCACTTCACTGCCAATGGACTTTGACAAAACCCAGTGTGGAAGACCATGGTGGCCCAGCGTGGGGTATGGTATGGCATGGCGGTTAAGAACATGGGCTCTAGAATCAGATAGACCTGTATTTGAATCTCTCTTCTGCCATTTTTATTTGTGACTTTGAACAATTCCTTTGCCTTCCCTAAGTCTGTCTTTCCTGCTCACGATAAAGACATACAAGGGAGGAGAATACTTGTGACATAGGGTTGTAGTTTTGAGCATGATGACTGTTACTGGCTCTTAAAAAGTAATAGCTATTATCTTGATTATGATGATGCTTATATAAAACACTGAGACTCTTGCCTTGCTCACAGTAAGCTTTCAATGACTGGTACATATTATCATAACGTATAATGTAAACATAGATCTCTGAGTTTTGTGCATTTGGCTACAGATTCCATGCAACAGGGACCAGACCTATCTTATTCATCACTTGATCCCCATTGCCTAGTTCAGCCGGTCTGTACTAAATCATCAGTAATTGGTTGTGAATCCATGAATGCATGCTTTCTTCCCTGTAAGCCAGCAAAAACTGCGATCGCTATCTCTTTTGGGCTACTTTAATATCACACAAAATGACCCTGGTGGATGCTCCCTGAAGTTCTCCTGCCCACTTCACCCTGCGTGGCTTCCTGTGAATAAATATATTTGGCCCTACATGGAAGGAGGAATGGAGGGAAGGCAATTCAAACTTTTCTTCCTTATGACTTGAAGCTCACGGAGAGGGAATTCTTCATAATTTTATCTAGTCAATGGAAATGCAGACACTTAATCAGGATTGTCTAACTGTTCCTTTGGATTTGACCGAGATGCTTGCTGTCATGGTATTTTCCTGAACTCCATTTCATAATGCAGGTTTGCTTATCAGGTTTCAGGTTTTTGATTTATTCTTTGTTTCCTCCGGCTAGTTTTAGAAAAATTAGAACTCTTTGTGGTTTAAGAAAAAGAAAAAGATAACTTCTAAGGTTGAGGACAATTTTTCTTAAATTGGGAATACATCAAAAATCATCAATAAATCAGGCATAACAATGCTTGATAAAGTTAGGAGAAAATTGATTGCAGCAGCAATAGCTGATTTAAACTAATGCCTGGTTGCATCATTACTCAAACCAACACAGGAGCTACATCAGTTTTAATTTCTGTCTTGTTTAAAAATGAGCAAGTTTCTTTTCAGCAAATGACTGTTGATGATCTGTATCTTTACATGAAAAAGGGGAAAATTTTTCCACCGTTTCCTGACTTGTTGGTGGTGTATATTCTTCAATTTTTCAGCACCCCAAACCTATAATTTTCAGAATATGTTATAAAAGCAGAATTAGCAATATGGGCTTGTTTTTGTGTTTGTATGGGTATTAGGAGTGAGTTAGAGAAGTGCATATGTAAGTTTGCATGTGGTTTTTGTTGTTTGACGTAAGTGACGTATGTAATTGGAATGTTCCTTTTGTTCAAAAAGCATGTATTCAAAAAACATATTGCCTCTGAACTTCATCAAGTACCTTCTCTTTAGGTATTAATGGAATGAGTGAATAGAAGCTTCCATTTTGCCTTGTCTAGTATCACTCAAAGACTGATTTTATGTTAAATTATATGTAATTGCCTAGCCATGTCAAAATATTAAAAACAAAATTGAGAGCAAGAGTGTCCAGCCCCATTATTCCCACTGTGTCTGGGAAAGGACGTTGGGATTCAAAGGAAGTAAACAACTGAGAGACTGGGGAGGGGAGTTCAAGTTTCTTTTTCTCCCCAATTATGAAAATATGTGAAAACGCAGACAATTTTTTTAAAAGTCAAAAGAGAATACTTAACAGTTATATAAAGATCTGCCGTCTAATTGCAACTACTATTAGCATTTTCAATATGGTTCAAATAAAAAGGTGAGAGAATAGTGCACATACATTTCTGTATCCTGATTTTTCCCTTATGTAACTTACAGTCATGTTTTTGTGTTACTGAAAATTTATAGCAGTTTAATATCTTAATCGGTGAGTAAACCATAATTAATGGCTCCTCTATTATTAGATATTTAGGTTGTTTCCATTAGTTTTGTTGCACCAAATTGCAGACTTCTTAATTAGGTGAGTGCTCTGGCCCAGATATTTATTTCCCTCCTCATACTTTTGTGATTTGCTTACACCTCCTTCTGTGGCATCTTAACATGGCTTTTTCCCTAAGCCAAATGGCCCAGTCTAATTGGCCCTCCATGTCTTCATTTTTCTTTTCAAAGATTTCACATATTTATTTGAGAGAGAGAGATTGAGAGAATGAGTGGGAGTAGGGGCAGAGGAGGAGAAGCAGACTCCCTGTGGAGAAGGGAGCCTGACTCGGGACCCTCTCCCCGGACGCTGGGATCATGACCTGAGCTGAAGGCAGGTGCTTAACTGACTGAGCCACCCAGGCGCCTGGCCGTCCATTTCTTTAATAATGTTTCCACATCTTGACGAGGGACTGGTGTCAGGCATAAAGGACCCAGGTGATTTACTAAAATTGGTCTCTGAGTCTTGACCCTGGTGTGGAAACATTATTGCCCTGAGCCTGAAGAATGGAGCTATAGTTTCCTTCAGCCAAGGGAGGAACTTGGCTGGACTTGGTCTTGCCTTTTAAGACTAAGTTTTAATAATTGATGGTTTGCTTCCCCCCAAACGTACTTTAAATCTTGAATTGTCAGAAGTTTCTTACGTTTTGCCACATATTGCTCTTACTGAACACGGGTTACTTTATACAGAAAACATATGGTTTATTAACCATAGTCATAGACTTTCCAATATGAACCTGCAGTAGAAGGGTTCCCAAGCATCCTGACTCTGACTTTAGTGTTTTCTATGTGGGTATCATGTTTCCAGCAAAATCTCTACCGTACACTGATCATGTCCTTCTGAAGAAAAACCTCAGTTGCTCTGATCCAGGTTGAAAGCAGAGAATCATATGTGTGTGTGCCCAGATGCTGTTGGGAGGGGTTAAGCATGGACATTTTGACCATCTGCTTCTTTAAGTCACATCTCTTCGTAATTTCATGTTATAATTTTCATGACAGATATCATTTGCTAAATGTGTGTTATTCTAAATCTATACCTGCATACCTGAAGTCTCTCCTTTTGATTAGTAGTTGAGTCTTTCGGCCAGTGGTCTCATTGGTTATGTCTTCCTTCTGTTCTTGCTGGCTCTCTTGATCACCCTGATGTAACTACAGCCAGTCTGATCTGAAAGGCAGTTTTCATTCATTTATAAGGTATGTGTTGAGCTCATGCTGTGTTCTCAGGGACTGCAAATATGAAAATAATTTAGTATGGGCTAGGAGGGTCTGGGTAATGCCTTGAAGATGCTCTGGATTGACATCACTGGGTGTATACATGGGTCATCCCATCAGAAGATAAGAGGAAAGCATGATGTCTGTTGCACGGGGTTTTCTGCACTCAGTTCTGAGCTTGCTAGGCCCCTCTCTATGTCTCTGTCAGGCCCCGTTTCTCAATGGGCAGCATGACGTAAACAAACTCATGAACAACTAATAATGTACAGACTCGTGGTAAGTGCTACAGAGGAATTATGAACAAAATGTTACGGCATTATGAAGGAAGGGATAAATTTGGGGCTTGGGCCCTGACATTCACAGCTCTCCTGTGAGCTCTTGTTCTCTGCTTCCATCTTTCAGGATGCTGTGCAGTCAGTGGATATGGGAAAGGAATCGTTTCCGGGAAAACTATCCTAGGAACCTGTTCACTAGTTCTCTCTTCTTTTCCTTCCTTCTTCCCTCCCTTCCTCCCTCCCTCCCTCCCTCCCTCCCTGTCTCCCTCCCTCCCTCCCTTCCTTCCTCCCTTTCCCCTTCCCTCCCTCCCTTCCTTCCTCTCATTTATTATTTAATTTATTCAACAAATATTTATGCAGCTACTGTTTACCAGGTTGGAGAGACAGTGATGACAAACACAGACAAGGTTCTTGCCCTCAAAAAGCTGGTATTGCAGTAGACTGGCCTATTGGCACCCATCAAAGGACCAACTAACAGTGCTCTATATGCAGATGTGTCCACTGCAGTCAAACCTGTCTGTCTTAGCAGGACAGCTCTTTTTGGGCCCTTCAAGTCCTTTAACTCTTTGTTGGCCCAGTGTGAATTTTATTAACATCACACTGCGTTCATGGCAGGCCTTCATTAAACACTGGTTGATCAGCGCTTGGCCAGTTCTGCATTTCCTAATAGATATTCTAATTTTCCTTTAAAATTTAGTTTTCTACATCTTTGACTTATGTCACTTCCAGGCAGAGTCTCTGCAGGAGTTGACTCAGTGCTGGTCTCAGTTCTACATCTATAATAAGCAAATCCCTTAAACATTTATTTTTAGAGGTTATGCTCTACTCTAGCAACTTAATTTCACAGTAACAATGAACAATACATTTTCCAATGAACACTTCAAAGCACCCATAGGCATAGAGTGAAGTAATCCAGAATTTAAACCACTCTAAGTCACTTATTTGGCACACTCTTTTTCTTTCGGAGAGCTCAGAGCAACTTGCCTGCTTTATCTCCTTGATTCTCCTGTTATCCATCAGACGTTCACGGTGGGGTTTCATCATTGCCTTACCCTCTGTGAGTCTGCAGGCAAAAGGATAGATTTTTATATTCAAAGACATTTTATGCTTTTGTATTGTAAAGTCAAACTCATAAATACTTCTTTATTCTTTCTCTGTTTTCTCTTTTTCTTTCTCTTGACTGTCTTTCTCTTTGTTTTTCTCTTACTTCACTGTCCTTGTATAGTTCATTATTTCTCTATTGAAAGGATGGAACTCAAGTATTGCCCATTCTTAAGGAAAAAAACAGCCACAGGAGGGATTTCTGGGCCCCCACTGGCTGGCAATTCGCCCTTCCCTTTGATCATGACGTCTTCCTGTGTGTGGACCACAGGTTGGATTTTAAAAGCCGTGCCCTGTTAAATTGATAATGGTTCATTTTCAGAGTTGCCTCCGTGGTTACGGATCCCCAGTCTCTCTTGTTAGCCCTTTCCGGGGCCATAAACCTTTTTGGAGAGAGAACCTCTTTCTGGAGAGGGGGCAGATACCTCCTTGGCCTCCTCCCTGCTGATTTGATGACTTGGCCTCTCAAAATGTTGTGCACATGGTGGATTCTTTAAAGCTTGTTTATCTGGGAAAGGGTTTTAGAAGGGAGATTGAATCCCTGCTGTCAATGACTCTTCTGAAACAGGGCAAGGAAGATAAGGAGAGTTCATGTTGCCAGGTAATGACCTTGCCTGGACCCACATGAGAGGAACCTGGCAGGCATCTCGTTTGGAGGGGCCTGGCAGAGTTAGGGATGGGTTGACTGTCCATGCAGTGGGGAGAGTGTCTTCTCTGTGTCTTCTCTGCCCTTAGAGGCCAAGGAAGAAGAGAATTGACTCACATGGACAGTTTTCCAACTTTCTGGTACAATGCTTTGTTTATTCAAGTTGTCGGAGTCATTTAATATTTATTAAAGTGTTTCCTATGCACAAGATGCCAGTTTTCAGCTTTTACCCCAGCACATTTCATTCATCAGGGGAGTAGAGGCAGTGGGAACACTAAGGTCACAAATGTGCTCAATTCATGAGCGTCTCTTGAATACCTTGCATGGGCCTGGCTCTGCATTAGGTTCAGTGGATCCATAATACAAACATACATGACATTGTCACTCCCTCTTGTTTGAATCATATGGGGGTCCAAGGCAGAGATGAAGCAGTTAGAAAATGGTGCCTGGCTTTGTAGAATTGAGTTTCACAAGGAAATTAATTGTAATATTATTTAAAATCACAAAGAGGGCACGTATTGCATGGAGCACTGGGTATTATATGCAAACAATGAATCATGGAACACTACATCAAAAATTAATGATGTACTGTGTGGTGACTAACATAACCTAATAAAAAAATAAAAATAAAAAATAAAATCACAATGAAATTAGAAACACCCTTGATGTCCATCAGTAGGGGAATGCTTAAAAATGATGCTATAACCATACTGTAAAGCATACTGTAGAATATTCTGCACCTGTTAAAAAGAATGCTATAAATAGAACTATAAGCAATGACATTGAAAGATTGCCAAGACTATAGTATTGTTAAGTGAAAAAAAATTTACTTTCACTGTAAGCCATTTATATCAAGAATGCATATATATGTTCATGAATGTACAAAAATGCATTGAAGGGAGATTTCCATAATATTTACATGTGGGCTTTTGTTTTTCTGTTTCATAAGGATAATGTATTTATGTATTTCTTATCTAACTTAAAATGTTAATAAGGAAGCAATTACTAGATTATACAAGATCAGAAGAGAGGAGGGATGGAGTAAGAGTTCACTCCTTCTTGACTGTGAATATTCAGCCTTTGTCCTATTTGAGCAGAAGACCAAGGGCCTGGCTGGAGCTCCTTCTTCTCAGTCCCGGCCTGGGGAGTAGCTGCAGTAATCAATATGACTTTGTTTTTTCCCATTCAGTAGGTAGCCTTTTCATTTTGTTAATGATTTCCTTCACTGTGCTTTCATATATATATATATATATATATATATATATATGATGGATATAATGGAATATCTTATATATATAGAATATATATATAATGGAATACTACTCACCCATATAAGGGAATGAAATTTTGCCATTTGTGACAACATGGAGGGACCTTGAGGTCTCACTTTACTAAGTGAAATAAGTCAGACAGAAAAAGACAAATATTCTGTAATTTCACTTATATGTGGAATCTAAAAAACAAAAGAAATGAACAAACAACACAAAACTCAAAGATACAGAGAGCAGATTGGTCATTGCCAGAGGGGAGGGAGTGAGGAATGGGTGAAATGGGGGCAGGGGATCAAGAGATACAAACTTCCAGTTATAACATAAATGGGTCATGGGGATGTAATATGCAGCATGGTAACTATAGTCAGTAATATTGTATTGCATATTTGAAAGTTGCTGTGAGAGTAGATCTGGAAAGTTCTCATTATAAGAAAAAAATTTTGGGGGGGTAACTCAGTATGGTGACAGATGGTAAGCTAGACTTATTGTGGTGATAATTTTGTGTGTATACAAATATCGAATCATTATGTTGGACACCTGAAACTAACATAATGTTACAGGTCAATTGCACTTTAATAAAAAATGGCAGACTCTGCATGTGAACAACACCCAGGGGAAGGGATCCACCATGTGCTTTCATTTTCTCCTTCCATCCCATGTGTTGGTATTAATGGGAGCGAGGTTTGGCACCATGACTTTTGGCTCCTTGTCCTCAAGAAAGTCAGAATCTGAGGTGTAGGATCCTTTTCTGCCATTATTTTTTTAGATCTTAACAACTGCTGAGATATGAAAGAGCTGATATTGTGTTTAGGGCTCCAATTTTATTTTACACTGATACTGGCCACGTGCTAATAAAAAATAAGGTGCATCATGGTGATGTAGTTTTATGGCATTTAATCTCTGTATATTAGAGATTGGGTGCTATTTGAATGTATATGTCCTTTGTTTCTTAAGTTGGGGATTTTGTCTTTGGAGCTCATATGTATCCTCTATAGTTACATAGAAGGGTAGCTTTCTATGTAACATATACTTGATAAATGTTTGTTGGTTGAATAAATGGTTGAATTAATGAATGGAGTAAATAGTCTCTGACTTTTTGTTTTAATACAGAAAACAGAGTCGACTCAAGAAAAAATGAGGCTGTGGACTGGAAACTATTAGATAAGTCTATCTTTCAAGTGAAATTTGTTTGGCCATTAAAAAAAATGAAATCTCTTTAAACAGTATAAAAAACATAGAGACTAATGTAACAAATGCCTAAGAAACACCCATGTGTCCAACATCCGTATTTAACAAATGCTCATGCTTTGTCATGTTTGCTTCTGATTTTTTTTTTTTGCTTGAGAAATAACACATTTTAGTTACATTAAAGTTCCATTTGTCCCCTTTCCAATCCCATTAGCTTCTCTCGCCTCTGAGGTAACCACTATTCCACAGGAAGCTATTCCTGTTTTCATACTTTTACCTTTTATGTAAGAGTATATGCCACAAACAGTCTAGAGTTTTGTGAGTTTTAAAATTTACAATAGTGTCATGATGCAGGTACTCATTTGTGACTTGCTTTCTTTTCTCAATATTATATCAGATTTCTCCAGGTTGATTATATGAAGCAAGTTCTTTCAGCACCCTTATAAATAAATACCATGATTTATTTACTGCCTGAAGATACCCATTCCCCTACTGATGGAGACCTAGATTTCCCCTCAGTTTTTCACAGTTACCAGTAGTGCTGTTAATTACATCCTTGTAGATGTCTCCTTTGGCTTGTAAGTCCTCTTGGGTGCATACCCAGAAGTGAAATGGCTCAACTCTGGGGGAATTATATTTCCAGCTTTATTAGACATCAATAAATTGTCCCTCCTAAAAGGTTGGCGCTAATTGCCATCCCCACCCACAGTGTTAGATGATGTCTGCTTCTGTACATTTTCACTAATACTTGGTATCAAAGTCCTTCACGTTTGAATTTTTTAAAAAAAGATTTTATTTATTCATTTGACAGAGAGAGACAGAGAGAGCACATAAGCAGGGGGAGTGGCAGAAGGAGAGGGAGAAGCAGGCTCCCCGCTGAGCAAGGAGCCCGATATGGGGCTCGATCCCAGGACCCTGGGATCATGACCTGAGCTGAAGGCTTAACCCACTGAGCCACCCAGGCGCTCCTCACGTTTGATTTTTTAAAGGAATTTGTTTCTGGCTGATGAAGGCTATGTTACAAAGTTCAACCCCTGCCAACACGCTTCATGCTCCAGATTTGTGTCATGTCACACAGCTATCTGAACATCGCAAAAGCCCTCCCCTTTCCCAGGAGTGGGTGTATTGCCTTCGAGTGGCAAACTCTTACTCCTTCTTTGAGACCCAATTAAAATGTTCCTGCCTCTGTGCACTTTTTCTGATTTCCCCAGATCAACTGCTCCCTCTCCTTGCTCACATAGCTGTCTGTACAGATCTCACTTGTTGCATTTGTGATGTTATATTATTATCATTTTTTGTAGCTGTTTTTAATCACTGGACTATGAGATTCTCCAGGGCAGGGATGATAGGCATGGAGCTCAAAGCAAGAGAATATCTTGAGTGTCTTGCATGTGCCTGGATCTGGGGAACCACAGCAACAACAAAAATGTAGGACCTAGTCTCAACTTCCGGAATATTGTTTGACTTGTATTGGGACCCACGGCAGAAATGTACAAAGTAGTTAGAGAACAGAACCCGGTTGTACAGAATTGAGCTCCTGTCACTTCTGACAACCTAGCACTTGGCCCAGGTATAGCTCAATGTTTACTACATAAATACACGAGTGAATAAATTGTCACATAAATTAATTCATCCAACAAAACCTGCCAAGCACTTTCCTAGGTGTCGGGGTTGTAGCAGAGATCCAACCTGTTATGTCTGTGCCCTCACCGAGTGTACACACATGTGTTCGTTGGGATGGGAGTGGGGAGGGAAAAGGGACAGACGGTAAATAAATCAACAAATCATATACACTATGGAAGCTTCAGGAGAAGGAATCCAGGGCAGGTGATAGAGAGGTAGCAGATGCTGATGCTGTCCTGCACCTCATCCCTTCAGGCCACCTCTGATTCAGCCGCAGCTGAGGAAGAGGTCCCTTGCTTATGACAATTTCCCATCTCTGTCGCTTCCTCCAAAGCTGAGAGAAGCTGGCTCTCCCGGGAGGAGCAGCCTTCCGTCGGCCAGGATTAGCTTCATTGGCTTTCTCTCCTGCCCTGTTCGACTTCCCCACTCGTTCACTCTGGCTCCCTAGAATTATCTTTCAAATAATATTCTGCCTGCAAGTCCTCACCTGAGACTAGAAAAACCCAAATGATGACAGAGGATGCTAGATGGCTGCTTATTAGTAGAGGGTAGTTAGGGAAGGACTCACTGAGTGGGGATGTGAATGAAAGGAGAGTAAGCTGTGGACACCAGCGGGCAAGGTGTCTCAGACAGAAGGAACAGCAAGTCTAACCCCAACCCTATCTCTGAGGTTGGCGTGTGCATGGGGTGTTTGAGGAACAGCTAGGGGAAGCAGCTGAAGCAGAGGTGAGCAAGAGAGAGAGCAGGACATGGTATCAGAGTAGGAGCGGGTTTACAGCTCATTCCGAATGAATTGGTTGGCTTTGATCACAGGCGAGACAGGATGCAACTGAGGTTTTAAATGAATGCATGCATACGTGCATGTGCACTTACGACAGAAAAAGACCTAACAAATCATTTGATTATTTCGAGATTCCAATTCATGCAGATCTGAGGGGCAATGGTACTTCATGAGACCGTGTTGAGTCACAACCAGCTACTCTAGTCGGGACCCACTGTGGATTCCACACTTAGATAGTCCCTGAACTTAGCCTCTGTCAGAAGTTGCTTTGCTTTGGTAGGTCTGTGAAGAAGGGAGAAGCAGGGAAGGGGGCAACAGGAATTTGGGGACAGTTGGAATTTCCCTGGGTACTGAGGATTTGGCAAATGATGTTTGAAGCTGCAAAAAAAGGTCACAGATGACTTGTTGCTTTGGGATGGGTGGGTTGAAGTCAGCATGTCTCCTGCTCGGCAGTGTTTTCCTGCCGGTGGGCTGCAAGTAAAGGTAAGCTTCCTTCATGAAACCCAACTCCACAGCTAAAGGGCCTGTTAACTAATTCGTCAGGTTTGTCAGAAGCTGCTAATTGGCAGCCCGATGACTTTTGCGTTCCTCATGGCAAAACCATGCGGGTTCATTGGGGTCCATAGCTGTTCCTCCTTTGCAAGGTGGCACCTTCCTGCTTCATTGCTGGGATTTTCGTAAGAAGTGTTTATGGTATTTATTTACTGCTTTGTTGAAAAATGAGCACCCAGATTGGATCACAGAATGTTATGACTCAGGGAAATGATTTTCCTTCCTCTTTAAGGCTTAGGAGCAAAAGGGCCTAGTAGTGTAGGAATACAGAAGAGACTGTGGAATTACTCAGGCCAAGTGGTCAAGGTGTGGGCACCAACTACCACCCAGAGGAAGGAACATGATGAAAGTTCTAAGGAAAGAAAATGCCCTCTTTTCCTTGTAGAAACTCAAGAATGAAAAATCCCACACTAATCTGACTTCTTCTGGGCCTCCTGTTCATTTGCTCTGTGTGCATTAAATTTATCATCACTGGAATAGCTGGAAAATGGAGGTCAAATTTCAGTTTGGCCTACAATGTGATAAAAACGACCTGCAAAAGGTAGATGCTAGGTTGTTATTTTATGCCCTGGAAAATAGCAAAGATTAGGTAGTGCTTCCTTTGTGTCCTTTTTTTTTTTTTTTTTCCCTTCTTGGATGGCTGTTACTAACTTTTCTTAGTAATGCATCATAAATGCACACCCTGATTTGTTAGAGGGGTGGTCAAGGTTTAAAACAAGAACGATCTATTTCTAACTGGCAATTTCAATCAGTACAGGTTGACTAGGCACCTTTTGCCGTGCGAGTTCTTTATGGAACCACTGACAAGTCATAAAAATATCCAGAGCACAAGCGTGACATTCAAACACACTGTCTCTTCTGCTTATAGTTCATTGACTCCCAGAAGTCATCTATTTATAGCAATTAATGATTTCTAAGCAATTAGATCCCCCTGTTTCAACAACTATCATGTTGTAGGATAAATCCTTCTCTACAGAAATGCATGTGGCAGGCAGTTTCCATATGGGAATTGAGGCCTAAGTTGGGACCCAAGAGGCAGGGGAAGAAATCCTTTCCTCTAGCACTTGAAGTGGGTAGGAGTCACAACAAATAAGGACTCTTGAGAGCAATCTCCATGTCAGGCATTTCTTAAACTTAGACAAGGATTTTTTTAACCTCCGCCTAGTCTTGCCTCCAGGGGTGAGAGTGATAATACCTGCGTGTCCATTTTGCAAGGGACGACGGTCTGGCTACTGCATTGCATCCTTCTCCACTGGAGGTCCTTCGTGAGTCAGTACTACTTTTGCTTTGCTTTGCTTTGTAAAGATCATTGCAAGGGCTTATCTTGGGTAAATTGTTATTACTGCCATCTGCATTACGGTATAATTACCTTTCCAAAATGCTAGATCTCTTTAGCTGATGTTTAAAGATAAGTAATAGCCAAATAATTGCAAAGCCTTTGGTTACGTAGCAGGAGCACAGCAATAAAAGGTGGGCTGTGTTTAGAGCATGCGTTTCTCTCTCCTGTTTATATTTTTCCTTCTTTCCCTGGGAGTGATAGAAGAGTGACTGATTTGCCTCCCCAACCCTCCCTTTATTTTTAGGCAGACTGATGACTAAGTCAACGTTGTAGAATTCATCCGTATCCCGATCTGATATCCATCCTACACAACCGGCGGGATGTGGATTGTGGCATTCAATAGAGTTAACTTTCGTTAATCAGAAGTCATGACGGGTAAATTCTCTCTGTATTCCCGGGGTCCGAATGGGAGGAAGCAGAGACGGTTTACAGAAAGTGCCCATGGCCTCATTGCATCAGGCAGGCAGATTTGGTGGCATCCCTTCCTGACTCCTTAACTTTTCAATAAGTTGTTAATTGGAACTTCTTTCTTTGTGGCTTGTGATGCTCTGAGTTTCTGGCTACAGTTTGGTGATTAAACCTTGAGCGTATTTTCTTTGTTAGCACGATCCATCAGCAGAGCCAGAGCCGCATGCGAATCTGGTGCTCTTGCTATAAATCCTGGAGTATCTAAGACACAAAACTATGAATGGCGAGGCATAATGATGAAGAGAATGGGGACAATGAAGAACATGGGGAGAAAAATATGGACTGATGGATAATGCAGAGAGAAAAAGGATAGCCATATCATGATGGTTGGCGTAAGGAACAGTCTTGAATGTACAGTTTTATTAAAATTGCTATTTTAAATTCTGCTTGCTGCTTGACATTCTCGTTTTTCTGGAATTTCATTTGAATTAGCATATCTGGCCCAAATATTTACCTCCCTAAGTTCTTAAACAAGTAAGGCAGATGAATTACTTTGAGCCATGTGGACTCAAGGAGTAGGTACCATATGCTCACAAAATCTGGGGTAAGTACTAGCTTGTAAAAATCATCAGTCCCCAAACTCCTCTTTGCAGAGGAAACTTATGGCAGACGTAATAACTATTATTTTGAAGATACTTAAAACTTGCGACCGTTGGAGAGTGACTTTGTGCCACCACGCATAGTAGACTTTTTATTAGCATGATCTCATTTAATTACACAACAGCCCTATGAGTAAATTTATTATCCTTTCAATTTTATGGATGAGGAAACTAAACCTTAGAGAGTTTAAGCAACTTGTCTAAACTCATATTAGTTAGTGGAGCTGGTCTAAGAGTCTGTGCTGTTAATTACTTACATGTGGCATAGGTCCTCTATTCATCTAGCAGACTAGATGAGATATCTGCGTCTATATCCATAACTACATCTCTGTTGATCCAGTTACAGATTTATGTATGTCAGGATTTATATTGGGCAAACTAGGAAGGAAGCTAGTTTTTTTTTTTTTTTTTTTTTTTAAATCTCAACTGCTAACCATATTCTCTTCTCTAGTGGAGAGAGTATCCTGGAAAACATTTTGGTGGTTAGTATTTATTTGCGAGGCTGAAGATTACCCTCTCACCAGCTAAAATAGCATCCCTTCTCTTGCTCCATTCCCACCACCAATTAAACAATTTAAAAGCATTTCACAGTGCCCCGTTTTAAGAAATGTCTGCACCCATCAGGGCTGACATTCGAACAGGCAAACTGTGTAGCTTCCTAATCATGCTTGTGCATGTGTGTGCATGTGTGTGCATGCGTGTGTGTGTGTGTGTGTGTGTTTTCAGGCAGACTGAAAATGTGCTCCGCTCCCTAAAATATATTCCTGGCCTACCAGTGTCTGAGATTCCTCTGTCAGATCTTCGTTCTTTTGGAGTAACATGCTATTCTATGTTCACGGACAGAACTGCCAGAAGGGGTGCTACAGTAAACCCTGCCACTTACTGTAAGCAGTCTTACCATGTGTTTTCCAGAGAAGCTGACTTGGATGAGGCAGGTGAGGAGAGCATGAGGAGAGTGGAAGTGTCGTGGGCCTTGGTTGGGGGCAGCTGGGTTAAGGAGTAGAAGAAGGATGGCGAGACATGTAAAGGCAAACTTCATCTACTTCTCCGTTTTTCATTAAACCAGCTTGAACTCTAGTTAGTTAATTGGATTAACCAAAGAAAGGGTTGAGACAGTGCGCCACTCTAATGGAAGTTTGCATACTTAGCACTAAGAAAATACATTCTTCCTAGTCAAGAGTTGCCCAGTCTATGGTCTTTCTTCTTCTTTCTTTTGTTTGTGGGTGTCATCTTGATCGAGTGTCCGCTTTGTGGGGGACACTGTGCATCTGCGGAGCACAAACAGAGAATAGGCACACTGTCTGCCCTCATGGAGCCCCCTGGCCTGGGTGGATGCCGGAGGAGTCAACACGCCCTATGCTGCATAAAGCTCAGGCAGGGACTGACTCAGTCTGGAGGAGGAGTTGGGATTGATTTTATAAAAGAAGCTGTTGAACTCCAGGTCCTGAAATATGCATGTGGAAAGGAGGCAGGGTGTGGACACTTCTTAGAGAAGAGGCATTCTGGAGTTAGAATTTTCAGGTCCTAATGAAGCCTCCTATATAGCTTTCAATTCGTAAGGGTAAAACAGATCAGTTCCCGGGCAGTCTCCTTGTAGGACATTGCCAGCCAGAATGCACGTCCCTGGAAGGCTGGGGAGAGGTGAGCTGCTGCTGATCTGAGTCCTGTGTCCTTTCCTGTGCATCCCTCTGGCATCTTCAGAATTGATGGTCACTGCATTTCAAAGCAAAGGTACCACTCCTCTGTTACTGGCTGAATATCCCAAATCCTGAAAACTGGGGTCACCTTATGCATTCCCAGCTTTGCCTCCTGCTATTTGTTTGGGAATTACAACTAGGGGACAGCTCAGGTAAAGGCAAATACATCCCAAAGAGATAGCTTAATACATTTTAAACAAAGAAAACCAGGAAGGCCTTTAAAAAATTGAAAAACCAAGTAGTTTGATAATTTTGAGAAAAGTTACTAACCACTCTTAAATTTGCATTACAACTTAAATCCGCTAAAGCTTTTGCATTTATAGACCCAGTAATTGATCTAGATATCTCTTCTTTCTTTCTCTTTTCTAATGTTCTGGTGCTCAGAAAAACAGCATTTCTAATTTACATGTCCAAATTAGTTTCAACTTACTTATATTGAATGATAATAGATTTCTTTTTCTTATAATTAATGTTGTCTGAAAACATAATACGGATTTAACTTATCATTGTAAAGATCTTAAGATTTTAATATTTTTGCAGAGGCATAAATACAGTGTAGCTATAATTATTTCATTATGTATGTATAAAAATAGGATACGGCAAAAAGTACATGCTTTCCCTCACTGATTACTCTTAATGTCTCCCAAATTTCCTGATTTACAATATTCTCTAAGGATGTAGATTTTTCTAATTGAAGTACAGTAATTTGCATATTTTTAGACCTTGTTGACACAGTTAATTGATATGTCATTACTTATATCATGCTGAATATAATTTACACTCTTTATTCATGGCAGACTTACAATGCTGTTCTTTTGGGGAAGAATTCACAAAGTAATGCTCTTTGTCTTGCTTTTCTCTTTTGCTTAGCCAGGCTTTGCCCAAGGAAAAGTAAAAGGAATAATGGCCAATTGGTGGGCTTTTCTGACTAGCCAAATATTAACCATTAACATAATAATCTAATAAATTTTACCATTGGTGATAAAATATATATTTTTCTAGCAGGTTGCTAGAAAAGCCCCTTTCAAAGGACTTTCACATATGATTATTTCAGTTAATCCTTATGTAACATTTGAGTTAGGGATCGTTACATTTCTTTCACCAGTGAGCAAATGGAGGCTAAGGGAGGCATGAAGACTGGTCCAAGGTCACATAACTAGAAGGTTGCCGGGCTGGGATGGGACATTGTTCTTTTGTCTTCAGGACAGGTTTTTTTCCACTGCGCTGCACACTCCACCAGAGAGGTAAGGAAACAGGACTAGACAAATATGAAAGAAAGAATAGGAAAATGTGGAAGAAATACTAGTAGAACTGTGGACTAAACACATAAGCTTAGAAACGGGGGATACATTCATGTCAGTGGTGTCTGTCTAGGTGTGTCTGAAAAATCTAATGCTCCTTGGTACGGTTGTCCATTCCTCTCTCTCTCTCTTTCCCTGAGAACTCTGGGAATGTTGTGTACTCCCTATGGGTTGGGCTAAGCTTTTTGCTTCTTTTTCACTCCCACAATGCTTTGCCGTGTTCAAATGAGGTACTCAAAAATAATTGTTGAATGAATGAATGGCATTCTTCAGAAGTTGGAGTTATAGCCTCAGTGATTGTATCTGTGCCAGCTTCGGCCACCCACACCCTCCAAATCCCACAGGCCTCCTCTGCGAGGTGGAATTACTTTTTGCCTTTCTCTTTTTCCTTTTATTATTTTTTTCTAAGCCCCATTACTCAGGCTGGAGAGTTCTCTTGTTAAAAAGATGGTTGGAATTTGGCCTAGCGTTTACGTGAATTGCTAAAGATGTAGGATCTGCTTTTGGTGGATTTCCAAGTGTGCAATCATTCCAAGCAGCTGAAAATCACAACAAATGGAGTTCAGAAAGCATGCAAAGGCGAGACATTATCGTATAATGGAAAAAGCATCAGCCCGGGAGTGAGATAGACCGGGCATGGGTCCAAAATCTGCCATTTGCTAGCCATGTAACCCTTTGCAAATCACCTCCCTGAGCCTCAGTTTACTTTTCTGCACAATGAGACTCTAGTTCATATTTCCCTCTAAAGATGGGTCTGAGATAAGGTATGTAAAATGCATTTCCTCAACACTGGGTGCCTACCGGATATTATTTCCCTTCTCTCATTCAGGTTCAGGCTGATGTTGACCTCATTTAGATGAGATGTAACTTCTGCTCAAAAAACACAGCTCAATTCTTCATTCATGTGACTTTTTCGAGCCTTGTTAGTGTCATGGGTTTGTGTTGAGAACTGTGGAGTCCTGCCTGTTATCCACCATGAACAGAGGTAGAGGGGCCATTGCTGTCTCCACCTAGCAGCTGTGGGCTCCGCTCATCTCATGGAATCTGGGGATCATTGTGCTGCTCCATTTTACAGAGGGGGCAATGTTTGGGAACCATGAAGGATCCTCTTGCTCTCTTTTTGGGGAAGCTCTTTTTCTGATGAAAGATGGACTGATCTTCCTCTTGAGGGTGCTGGAGCTGTTGATGACTCTCCACCAAGTGTGGGAAATATGCTGAGCTTGAGAAGACAATGAGGGCTGGCCACTGGCTATAGTGTTCCTTTATTTCTAGAGGGATTACGTGGTAGGGTAGCAACAGCCCAAGCTACAGAGACTTGCAGCTGAGTCCCGCCTTTGGATTTTGCCTGCATGTCATGTGGAAGTCACTTTACCTCTTCGAGTCTAAGTTTCCCCCTTTGCAGAGAAGGGCTAAGAAAACTTAATCTACAGAGCTTGGAGAGGATTAGAAATTGGAAATTAGTAGGGGTTCAGGAAATAATGGAGGTAATTATTTTTATTGTTTTCATGAGATTACTTACAGGTCAGTTGTATCCATGAGTGGAGTTGGTAGCCACCCATGTGTTGTGATTTTACCAAAGACTGTCCTGCAGTAGAGGACTACTGGCCAGGGGTCACAATTCTTACAAGCCTCTTGTAACTCTGGGCATTTTGATTGGGTTATGGTATGAAGCTACCTGGGAGGGAACCTCCTTAGCTAGGTACCATGTTAGCAAGGACTTGTTTATTGGATCAACAAGTTGCCATCCCTTATAACCTAGTAGGAAGTGGCAGGTCATGCAGAAATGGGATACAGAATAGGTGTGTTAGGGAAAAGAATGCTGGGAGATGGTTGAAGAAACAGTGCTGCCAGGTAAGATCCTTTGGTGGGGGTTGATTGGGACACTGTGGAACATACTCGGCAGTGAAAGAGAGTTAGGGCTACTCATGATTAAATACATTAAATCAAATGCATGTTAAGTGAGGTTCTTGTGTGCCAGCCCCAGTGTCAAGTGCCAGCAAGGAGACCTTTGACTAAGTCAGTCTCTGTTCTCAAGGTGCTTACATCCAGTGAACAAATGGTAAATGCAAGATAACCACCTATGCAGGTATGATGCAAGAATTATAGGTAGTCAAATGTGTGAGTTCTCATGTCTCGCAGGGGTGATTAGAGAAGGCTTCCTGGATGAGGTGACATTAGAAGAACCTGGAAGGCTGAAAAAGACAATTGTCAAAGACTTCCTATTTCCCAGTCTTACCAGAGGATGGGCTAAAACCCTTAGCTAGGGCTTCCTCAGGGGTGCGCCAGAAGTTCTTGATGGATTTATTGTTCTATTCACAAGATTGTGTCATAATCCATTGATTATGGATTTATAATTCTATCTACATGTGTGAAGTGAAGTGGAGAATCCAATCAGCTATTTGGATCATTCAGGTTAGTTTTGAAGCAATATTGGAGACCTTACTTGAATTACCCAGGTAACTGTTCATTTTTTCTTCTTTACTCTATTTCCCCCAGGATGTCCCTGTTGGTGAAGAGAATCACGTAGATAAATGTCAAAGCACTAATGGGGCCCGGGGTTTTCTTAAGAGTTAATATCTTTTCCTCATCCCTATACTCACCTTCTGTTTCCTTGGGGAGAGCCTGACACTGAGGTGGAGACCTTGGAGATGGGGACAGGGAAGGCTCCTTTACTGTGGTGATTAATAGAATTCTCCTGTAACTTTAGGATACAGGACCTGGATGGACACAGACACCAGGGATCTGGCCTTGGCCTGCCTCATCAGTTCTCTCTGGTGCCACTTTCTCTCCTACTCATTGTGTCTTAGCTACCCTGGCTTTTCTCAGTTCTTGGAATATCCCACATTCTTTTTCATTGCTCAACCCTTTGCAGGTGTTTACCTTTCATTCTGGAATAGCTTTCCCGTGTAACTTTGACTAAGCAACTTTTACCTACCCTGCAGTCCTTATTTTAAATATCACATCTTCCAAAGATCCCTCAACCTAAATCGGGTCATTCATGTCGCTCTCTTTCCTGGGACGGTGGCACTTGCCCTTTAGGGCACGTATACAGATTTGTGATTGTATATTTACGTGTGTGCTTATTTAACATTATCTCCTGTGCTAGACTGTGAGCCCCAGAAAGGTACAAAACACATTTATTTCTTCTTCACTCCTGTTTTGTAAGGACTCACACAGTGCCTATAACATAGTAGATGCTCAATCCCCAAATACTGGTTACTAGATGAATGAGTGAATCATACAGTTGTTGATCTGGAAGAGACCTTTACAGACAACTGACGTAAAAGCTTCCTTTCTTAAAGGAAGACATCAAAACTAAAGGTGCGAAGTGACTTAAACCAGGTAAGGGTAAGCAGAAGAAAAGCTAGTTGGGTAGAACCAGACCAGCAACTGGATTCCCTGAATCCCAAACCAATGATTTTTCCAATTAGACAATTTTCAAGGTAGCCTTTTCTGATGGTTAAAAGTGAAGATTCTGGAGTCACTAGCTGTGTGACCATGGGCAAAGTACCTACCCTGTCAGCACTTTGGTCCCTCCTCTATATAAATGGGTATAAGAAAGGTGACCCATCTCATGGAGAGGTTGTGAGAAGTGAGAAAATCTAGGTAAAGCACTTAGACAAGTGCCAGCCCACAGGGAGTGCTCAGTCAATGCTAACCATCATCAGTACGTCACCACTGTCATTATCATCATCAGTATAATTGTCACCATCATCCTGAGCCAACAAGGGCATTTGCAGATGACAAGTGACATCATCTTAAGATGCATAGACAAAGAGGACTAGTATCCATGGCATTTTATTGCTCTAAAACCCAAAAGTCCCTAAAGATGCAACAGGAGCTTCAGTTGCATGGTCCTTTCTTTGGCGGCGCCATGTTTGGCAATGAAAAAACAGGTGTATTTAAAGAAAAGGCACACTAAGTTTTTCTGCAGATAGATGCTCATCTGGGAAATCGCTCTGGCTGCACATGCAGAAGCAGTCTCCATGGTCAAAGCAGGTACACATTTTTTTTTTTTTCTGGCAGTTAGCTGCTGTCCTTCCTTGTTAGTCCCATCGTGGTTCTGGTGACCAGTGGCACTGAATGGGTTAGAAGAGCAATCATGCCCCCATGCAAAGGAGCACTTGCTCTAAGTGGCTCCAAAGGGATACCAACCTCTTTGTAACCTTCCTTCAGAGACTTTCGTGTGATAACAAGGTGTAACAGGAGTGGATGTTTATTGAGTCTTTCCTTATCATGTGCCAGTCACCATTCTAAGCCCTTTCCCTGCATTCAGTAGTTCTGACAACCCCATGAGGTGGGCATCATTTCAGAGATGGATGACACCGAGACACGGAGCGTGTGAATAAACTGCCCAGGTCACATGTGGAATGAGCACGTGGCAAATTGCGGATCTGAGCCCAGGTGGTTTGATCCAGAAGTGCCCACGCTCTTAACAACTGGGTGATCCTTCCTCAGGAGGCGCAGCTCTTAGGCGAAAGGTGGCATTACTTGAAGCCCAAATACTTATTCAGAGGTGGCTTGACTCTAACTTAATGGTTTCGCAGAAGGGTCCTCTTTGCATTATGAGCCATTTGGCACTGTGTGTGCCTCTGTCTCTGTCTCTTTGTCTCTACTAATGTGTCTCTCTTCTCTCTCTCTCTTGCTCTCCCTCCCCCCTCCATCCCCGACCCTCCTTCCACCTCATATGGGGCTAAAGTCTCTAATCTGCACACTGGCTGATAATTGACATGTTCAGCGGAAGTATCAACATGCCACGAATTCATGAGCATTCAAATTGAACTTGCTGTACATGAGTAACCGAAGATTGGTTTAAGATTTTCCCCCCCTTTTTCCCCTTCCTCCCCCAAAATATCTGTAAATAGAATCTGGTCCAGAGATGACTCCTCATACATAGAATGTTTTTGATGCTTTAAAGGAGAGGAAAAAGTGAAAAATCCCGAAGTCCTGAAAGAAAGCAATATCCTCAAACTTAAAAAAAAATCTGTTCTCTCCGGCTATAATCATGCAATAAATCACCCATACAAAGTGCCTAATCTTTAAACTGAAAGTTGGCAGCTGCTCTAACTTGCTTTTTGGTCTGGTGAGGGGAGAAATACAATGCCAATGCCCCTACCTTTGAGAGGGATCGGGGGTTACATGTTGATTGTGTGGATTCAGAATACCACAATTTCATTGATGAGCATTTCTGGGGTTTTGGAGGCATGCTCATCTTAGCTCTTTTGGAGAATTCCAAAGGTTTGCTTTGTAAATATCAGCCTGATTTAGTCTTCAGTTTTAAGATGAGAAAATCATCTACCTCTCGGTTTCTCTTGGTTTCTCAGGTATATGACTTAAGAATTTTAATGATTTTGGAATTACATTGTGACAGGCTGAGTTTTTTTTTTTTTTTTTTTGTGGAGGGTGGTGAAGGACATAATTAGCCAAGTTTTAGGAAATATCTGGTATTTCATGAGGGAAAATGTCAACATTTGGTACATCTGATGATTTCATTTTATATGTGTGAAAACAGAGGCAAATGTCTGTATTTGAGGAGAGTAATTGTATAGATCAGTGTCTGTACTTCTCTCGAACACACTGTTAAAATAATAATTAAGCCTCCACACCTGTTAGACTGTGAACAAAATCCGATTCTCAGAGAACAGTGCCTTTCAAGAAGCTCACTGTATCACTGGGACGAGGCTAGGAATGGTCCACAGCTCTTCTGTCTCTGATTCTGTTTCCCACACCTGTCTCCTTTTTTCTGTTCTTATTTTTCTTCTGCCTGTTTTCATCACCCTCACTTCCTCCCTTGCCACTCTTTTCTGGGGAAAACTGTTTCTTGACCCTAGAAAATGATTTTAGCTGGGCTGTCTTTGAGTTGCAGTAGAATTCAGCACCTCCTTTGATGTTTCTTGAGCCAAGTGGAATTGCAAGTGGGCCCCGAAGGAATAAAAAGAGGTGGCAGATGAGGACAGAAAAGCATCACCAACACCAAGAATAGCATCTTCAGTTTCATCTGCCCCAGGATGAGGCTGGGCACAGAGGAGGAAACTAATCAACTAACAGGCATTTATTGAGCATCTACTATGTGCAAGGCAGTCAGCTAGGTTCTGGGGAAGCACCATTTCTGCCCTTGGCAACATGATGGGATTGGTTGTTGTAAAACAAAGGTACCTCCCACAATACCAGGTATGGATTAAGCACCTGCTAAGAGTTGGTTGATTAATTTCTCAAAACCTCTTCAATGTGAGTTTCAGAGTTCTGTGAAGACCCATGGAGGTGGGAAAGAAAAATGTAGTTCAGTGCTCACCACTGGACCATGATTGTCTCACCAGAAAATAGAATATTCTTTCTTTTTTTCCAGTAATTTTACATATTCTCCTTAACAAGCCAGTTTTTTAACATCCAAATTGAGAGAATAAAAGTATCAAACTCTGGGTGGAAATATAGAACAGTGCCAAACACGTTATTTTGTTCAATAATTATTAGCTACTATTACCATTGTTGTTATAGTCCGGTGGCTTCCTAGGATTTTCGTGTCATCAATTCCAGGTAGTTCCACAATACTTTTCCAGCACCACACTTCATCTGATGATGTCAGGGGGCAGAAGTGCAACTAAGAAAGTTGGACATGAGATGTCAAGGAAGCACATTTTTTAAGGCATGGAGCAAAGGAAGATTCAGCAGAGTTTGTGTTGTTGTTTTGTTGTTTGTGTGTGTGTGTGTGTGTGTGTGTGTGTGTAAGCAAGTTTTTTTCACACCAGATCTTCCATACATGGAGTTTTATACCTTTCCTTCAACCTGCAAACTGATTGTTTCCCAGAAACTAGACTCCTGTAACATTGTATTAAAAAAAAGTCTCTACCAGGCAAGGCACTAAGTCACATCTTGCATTTTTTTCTTTTATCACAAGCAGATTCTTTTCAAGGTCGGATGTTCCTGATATAGGTAACAAGGTCACTGAAGGGAAAATGAAAGAGCAGAGTAAGGAGTGAAAACCATGCACACCATAAGATTATTTTGTATCACAGGAATGTGGCCCCGCTTGCTGCAAGTCTGTTCTGAATATAACATAAAGTTTTCAGCACAATCTTGTGCCTAGCAGGGTGCTGGAAACATGCCAAGTATCCAGGGACTGTTTGTTGATTAATACTCTTTGAAGAAACTTCCTAACTTTGTTCCATTTCTGTCTTCTGGTCTGCCTTAGAACACAGACACTCACTTTTGATGAAATGATCCTTCAGTATTTGGAAGGCATAGTAGCCAAGAAGAGTCTAGGCTTTGGAGCCAGGCTGCCTGGTCCAGAGGCTGGATCTGATTAGTGTGGTTGTATGGAAGTTACTAAGTGCCGTGCGCCTCAGTGTCATCATCTGTAAAATGGGGGTAGAAAGGATTCCTACCTGACAGATGACTTAATACATGCAAACTGCTTACAGCAGGGTCTGGCCCCTCAGGAAGTGCTTTAGAAATATTTGCTCATGTTATTGTTACCTCTACCAGCTGAGTCTTTTACTATGCGCCAGGCACTTTGATAAATGCTTTACAGCTAACGTATCATTTTATCCTCATTTCCATCTGGCCTTTTTCATATCATTTCCACTTGGAGTCATGTCCACAGAAAGGCATTGCATCTTGTCTTCCTTGCAGCACTTCTGAGGGCCTGAAGCCATTGATGCTGTTTGTTTGATTATGCGTTTATGGTGTGACTATCTTCACTGGGATGTGAGTTATTGAGGGCAAAGGTGCTGTCTGTCTTGTTCACCATATGATTTCTGGTGCCCAGGGCAGCCTGGCACATAGTAGGTGCTCATAAATGTCAATTGCTCAACTTGGTTCTCTTGCCCGCCTAGGGGAGGTATTCCTAAGACTGTTAGCCATTTCTTAATGACTTGGGTTCTACTCTTTCTCCAGCCTGCTATGCATCTTATTTCTCTTAAAACACCATACCAAGAACTGAATACCTTACACTAGACGTGATCTTGTCAGCCCTGAGTGCTGTGGAAATGTTCCCGCTCAGGAAAATGGGCCTCTATGTTGTTTTCTCGGAGGGAGATTTCAATGACTTTTTCATTTCTGTTTCCGGCATGTAGTGCACATTAACCACTGACCAGCTGGACTTTAGGAAGCAAGGTTTCCCTTACATGACTATAGTTGATCATGCAGAACTTGGCTTTTATGCTTGTCAAATTAAATTTTCTTGTCTGTGTGCCCAGTGAGAACATTGTCAAGGCATCTTGGAACTTTCATTCTGACGTCTATTGTATGAGCTCTTTCTATCTTTGTATACCCATACATAGTTAATCAGCATGATTTATACACATTCCTTCCAGGGACTGGCAGACATGTGGAGCCAGATGAAGCCTGTGGGCACCCAAAGTAGAACATCCCATATTGACATAAAAAAGAAATGATCAGAATTCCCTATAATAGTAATAGCTAGTGTTAGTGAAATATTTAACACATGGGAGGTCTTGTTCTAAGTTTTGAATGAATTAGCTCATTTAATCCTCACAAGGACCCTACAAAATAACCACCATTATTATTACCATATGTACATGGAGAAAACAACAAAACAAAACTGATACGGGAGAAACTGAATAATTTACCCTGCCTGGGATTCAACCTGAAGAGGATTCGAACCTGTGGTTTTTCACTCTAACAAACTACCCTATGATCACTCTTGTAGAAACTAATCCATTAGTCAATACTTCTTGGTTACAGTGATTTTTAGCTATTAGTAATTCACTTAAGTCTACCATCTTATTTTCAAAGAAAGCATGGAGAATTTTATCCAATGTTTTGATTAAGTTAAGATTTACTGCATTTATGGCATTTCCTTGGTGTTGTTTGTGAGCAATAATCGAAGGGGCAAAAAATATGTTCCCAGGGCTGGAAGCCAGTTCATTGTGAACTGGCAGCTGTCTAGTTGGATGAGGCAGAGGCAACTTCTTTGTCCCAGAGAAGTCATTTTTTGAGTCTTGATCTTGTAAATGACACAGAAAGCGCTAGCTTTAAATGCTTTTACTTAAAAACTTATTTTTGAGGATCAAAAGTATTAAGAAAGGGTATGGGGCCTTGGGAGCAGTCCAGCAGCTTTTGCACATTCATCTTCTAGTTCACGTGGATGAGTGTGAATGGTTTCACGGCCTCAGAGCCACCTGAGGACCTGGTGATATTTACCTTGTCCTACCTCAAGTTGCTTATTCAGATCATGAGGGCTGAGAAGAGTCAAAAGCTCAGTGGGGGTCATGGAAATAGGGTCTGCTTATTGGGCCAAGGGCTAGAACACACTTGTGTGTCATTCTTCAGATGGCAGGGAGTTTCCTGAGTTAGTGCCCAATGGAACTGTCATCTCTATCAGAGTTCCCTTTGGCCTATAAAAGCCTTATCAGTTGTTTTTTCTCTTATAGCTTGTATTCAAAGGTAAAGACTTGAAGTTAATCAAATATGGGTAATGCAGTGTTTCTCAGAGTATAGGAAGCAGGATGATTTTAGGTGGTATACAGATGAATATATGCATTTTTATTTTAACAGTTATGTAGAAAAATAATTATTTTATAAAGCATGTGATCTCATGCTTATTGTTGCTTAAGATTAGGCAAAGTAAAAAATGTGAGTCAATTTGAATTTCACTGGAGAAAAAATATTCAGTAAATAACAATATAGGTAGTTTGCAGTTTGCAGCAAAGATTGTGAAAGTGATATGTAAATGAATAAGGTTTGGAGAATATTGAGCTAATGCAATGTTAATTAAAAACAAAATGTTATGTATGTAAATGCCACTAAAAGTTTTTCATGCTCATTATATTTTCAGAGCTCAAATTGGGCATGTAGTCACAGTGGATGCAGTCATTCAAGTAAGTAAGGTAATAATGATGGTAAATCCTAGAGAGACATCGCATCTTGGTAGAACGGTGGGTAGGCTCTGGTAATGAATCACACACATATAGGATTAATTAACCCTGTTCATTGTTTAAATCAAATTATTCCATGTTTTTGTCTTTTCATGTTATTTTAACTCTCTCACCCCCAACATTTCTTTTTTAATTAAAAAGTAATCTAGCTTTTCTGTAACAAATAAAAAACCTACCTGTTGAGGCAGCATTGGCTCCTAGAACTCTGTTTCCAGCAATGCCACTGTGTCAGTCAGCTCTTGCCAGGTAACAAACTGCCCTAAGACTTAGTGGTTAAAATAGCCACCATTTATTTTTATTGTCTTAAATTTTTAAAATTAATTATTATTATTATTTTTTTAGCTCACAATGCTGTGGTTCTGCAGTACAGGCTTGTGTCATCTGGGTTCATGCACATAGTTGCAGTGAGCTGATGGGTGGCTAGGGTGGCTTTGATTTGGGGCTTGCAGGCTGTCAAGGGCCGATGGGTGTGGCCAGGCCACATTTCTCATCATCCATCAACGTTTCTGATCATCCGTCATGCTACCATGGGCTTGTTCTCTTGGCAGAGAGAACACAGAGTGCAAGACCTCTTCAGCGAGAGAACTGGTACATTACTGCTTCTAACACATTGGATTGGTCAAAGCAAGTCCCCAGGCTAGTTCAGATTCAAGGGAAAAGAAAGTCTACCTCTTGATGAGAGGAACCATAGAGTTACATTACGAAGGAAAGTGGTTACAGGGAAGGGAAGCCTTGAGCCAGTTTTTTTTTTACAATCTGTTATAATCGTTTGGCAAACACATCACCTTGGACAACTCACTTCCGTTCTGTAGGTCTTGGTATCCTTGTGTCTAAAAAAGAGATAATGGGGGTGCCTGGGTGGGTCAGTCATTAAGCATCGGCCTTCGGCTCAGGTCATGATTCCGGGGTCCTGGGATTGAGCCCCGCATCGGGCTCCCTGCTCCATGGGAGGCCTGCTTCTTCCTCTCCCACTCCCCCTGCTTGTGTTCACTCTCTTGCTGTCTCTCTCTCTCTGTCAAATAAATAAATAAAATCTTAAAAAAAAAAGAAGAGATAATGTACTAACCTCTCAGACTCTCAACCAGGCCACACAAATCAGACCAGCTATGTCAAAACACTTTGAAAGCTACAAAGTCCCTTAAAAAGATGGGATTTTTTTCTTACTTTGAACAAACTCCTCTGTAGAACAGGACATCATAATAGACCTCACCTTATAGGGAGACGTGACGTGAGGAGTCAGTAGGACGAAGACCGCAAACTGCTTAGCCCAGTCTGGCACAAAGAAGGATTCCATGAATGACAGCAGCTCTTTTTATTATTAATAAAAAAAAAAATGGAAGATAAGCTATGGGGGGAGAATATGAGTAGGTTGTGATTAAAAAAGAAACAAAAACAAAAGACAAACACATTGTAGTGAAATATGAGCTTATCCCCCAAATCTCCAACTGCTTTACTATAAAATGTATTTGTTCATCACCAGTTGATGGCTTTTGAAATCATTTATTTTTATTGTCTAACAAAGGGCACTTTGTTGGGTGCTTCATTATCTGTAGAAATGCTTTAGCATTTGCACCAAAATCCTGTGCTCAAATGCTGGCACTGACAATACCTCTTAGTGATAATTTCCGAGTTAAGTATTATGCACCAGGTAAATGGTTGTGCATATAAATGGTCATTTTAGATTATGCATTAGCAGGTAGAAATGGACAATCTTTTCCAAGAAATATTCAACTTCTCCCCCCCTCCACAGTCAATTGCTTCAAGTAAAATTGTCAAGCATGCTGTGATGTTGTACAAAGTCAGATTAAAAAGAAGAATAATAAAGATCTTAAAACCGTTAGCTCTTCTAAGAAAGGACTTGGTACATTTGCTGTCTCTTTTTTTCTGCTGTCCAGCCTCACACATATTTATGATGTAATTTGAGTAATGCTAATACAATACAATATGCTAGTAGCAACGTGCGATTTAGAGCTTGTGGCTCTTATTCATTATAGGTGTTGTTTTAAAATACAGACACCTAGGTATCATAATGGCACACATCTCTCTGTAGCAAAAAGGCTTCTTTGCTTGCTGTTTCTGGCACTAGATTGTATGGTTCTGGAACTCATGGGTTGAATTTTACTTAAATCTTAGTGAGTTGCAAATACATGGTGTGAAAGTAAGTGTATATTAAAATGAATTTCAGATGCTTTATGAAGCTATTTTCTCACATTTCTCCAACCTTTTGATGCAATCTTGCTTTGGCTACTTTTTTTTTTTTCTTTTTTAATCCTGCTTTGACTTCCAATAAGAGAACTTAGTGAATGAAGAGAGGCGTTTCAATTAAAAATAAATAAATGAATGAATGATGGTGGTTTATGGAGAACAGTTCTACCTCAGTTAGGAAGTACTGTAGGAGGCTGTTGTAACCAAAATGTCACATCGTTGGTTAAAGACACAAGAATACATCTTGCTAAGGATGTTTCCAGTTGTACCATTTTGCCCCATGCTGTTTGCAGGAGTATACTTCTATAAGATAATCTGTATATGACATACAGAGAAGTCAATTCTCTTAAAAGGTAACCTGCAGAATTATAGATGATTTCCTGGAAATGGAATCATACTTTTATCGTAAAACATTACATCACGGATGTCATTTAAATGGCCTGTTTGCCTATGGGTCCCCTTCTTTATGTTTTTTTATTTTTTAAAGGTTTTATTTATTTATTTGATGGAGAGAGACACAGCGAGAGAGGGAACACAAGCAGGGGGAGTGGGAGAGGGAGAAGCAGGCCTCCCGCGGAGCAGGGAGCCTGATGCGGGGCTCGATCCCAGGACCCTGGGATCGTGACCTGAGCCGAAGGCAGACGCTTAACAACTGAGCCACCCAGGGGCCCGAGGGTCTCCTTCTTTAGATGGCTAACTCCTTGAGGGTAAGCTACTGTTTTGTATGTTTCTCAGCTCTCAGCATGCCTGGTGTCTTAAGCGTGAGGAAGTCTAAGAATGCTTCAGGCCTGGAGACACTGCCCAAACCTTACCCTAAAGCAGCTTCCCATGTGGTGTTGAGGCAACAGAGAGCCATAAAAGTTGAGTTTTAAGACCCATTTCCCAAAATCATGACATTTAACTGAATCCTGTGTAGAATGTGTAAAATAGAGCGAGTTAGCCTCACACCAGGGATTTGAGGTATGTTGCTTGCACTCCTCTCCTGGAACTTTCTTCCTTGGCTCTGCCTTCTTATCTCCAGCTTTATCTTTTCCATGTGGTTCTCTGAGCTGGCATTATTATTATTAATTATTATTATTATTTTCTTAGTCTGGGGTTATACTCTCTGAGGAAGTGGACGACCAGGAGTGTTGGGGGTCCTTGGCTAAGAAGGGATAGTTCTTCACCATGTTTCATGGGGGTGTATCTAGCACAGGGATTTGCACTTTCCACATGTTCAGGGAATACATTTTTTGGAAAGATTTTATTTATTTATTTGAGAGAGGGGGAGCATGAGTGGGGGGAGGGGCAGAGGGAGAGTGACAAGCAGGCTCCCTGCTCCACGGGGAGCCTGACAGAGGGCTCGATCCCAGGATCCTGAGATCATGACCTGAGCTGAAAGCAGCCACTCAGGTGCCCCTCAGGAAATAACATTTTTAAGTGTTAAATTTTAAGTGTTAAATAGATTCCATCTTCTGTTTTTGGCTCTTCTCTAGTTCCTCACGGTCTTTCCCTATTCTAATTTTCCTGATCCTCTTTTGCCTTCGAACAGCATCTTATTGCTCTCCTTCGTCCCCTCTCCCCACTTAAGGTTGATTCTCGTGGTGTGTTCCTGCCCCTCTCCTCCCACTATACTTCTTCCCTTGTCTGGCAGGGCAGTGAAGGATGATGGAGGCTCAAGAACTGAAGGCCATGTAATAAAGCCATTGAGGCATGTTGCAAAAAGGAAAACAACAACACCAACTACAACAACACCAGCTAAAAAGGTAGTTTGATTGTGTGTCAGCACTGTGGTAGTTGCTGGGACAAAGCAGTGGATAGTAGTGGCTGAGTTATAGGATGTTAGAGCTGGAAGAAGGGCCCCTTTTTATAACAAGTGCTTATCGCGTGTCCTCGGAGTGCCAGGAACTGGGGTAGGTTCTGGGGATATAAGTGTACTACAGTGAAGGTGAAGTCCTTGTTATTATTCAGTGTGTTTCTGGTTGGAATCCTCAGAGCGGTTGCATTTGAGGATGGGTCAGTTGACTCCGTGCCCATGGCTTCTAAGCTTTGAAAGGCCACGTGAGACGAGAGGGCGCCATATGCTGTCTGTTTAAATGGTCATGACTGTAGTTGTGAAATAAATGAGATTTTGGAGGATTTTGTGCTCCCTCTGCTAAACAAAGCTCTGAATGGGATTACAATGAATTTTTTAGATATTTCATTATTTACGGTTGGCTTGGAGCCATTAGCTATATATAAAAGAAAAGAAAAGCAAAAAAAGGATTTTTAAAAAGTCCCAGAAATCAGAGTAAGCTCAATGGTTGCTATCGCAAAATGGGATCATCTCTTTATCACGGAGAGCAGGGATGGACCTTCATGCCTCCCAGGGCAGCATTCCATTTTCTCCAGTAAATCATACAGGGTTTCCCCATAATTACCTGATAGACTGGAATAGCTCCTTGGGATCCATTTCAGTCTATTGGGTAAATGATACGTTTCCTAATGGCATTTTTACCCAACGGTGAAGCTTATGAACTAATGATATATATGGTGAGGCCTCTGTAGGGAACTGCGCGGAGCCAGTAGTTACTTTGATAAACTTAGGCATAGGCCCCAAGCTACCAGATTCCAGGGAGACAACGTTTGTATTTAGTATTACTGGAGAAAATAAACACTTTGCAAGAGCATTCTTAGGGCATTTTCACAGGCTGCGTAAAGAGGCCATGCGTGGGGCAGGGTGCCATTTCCAGCCAGAGACATCCCATTTGAAGTGCAGCTGCTGTTTGCTGCTATGAAAGACATGTCAGGATTAGTCTGGGAAGATCCCATGACTGGTCCCATATGGCTGCCTGGATCATCGGTCTTGGAGTCGTTGATAGAGGAGTGATTTACATCACTGCAGCAACCGTGAGATCATGGAAAAAGGCCCCGAGTGGCAGTCATAAGACTGTGTTGGGAACCCTGCTCTGACACTTATGAAGCAAGTCGCTACCTCGCTGAGCTTCAGTGTCTGTCTTTAAAATGGGGATAACCAGCACTACATCACACAGAAATTGGGAGGATTGAGAAGCATGCCTCACGTGCGTCATTATAAGAAGGTTCTGGGGTGTACCAGGCCCCCAGTGAATGCCTGTTATGAAACCAAACCAATGACAAATGGTTTGGTCCTAAGACAAGTGTTCTCCAAACTTGCCTGCTCCCATGAATCCCCTGGGATGCTTGTTAAAATATGGAGTCTTCAGCCTCCCTACTGACCTATTAACTGAGGCTCTCTGGAAGAGTGGCCTGGAAACCTGCATTTAATAAGCATGCCAACTGATTCTTATAGTCAGACTAGGTTGGAAGATAGTAGTGAAGACAGAGCACCTGTGAAAGACGGATTTGATGTTTTTTTTTTTGTCATTCATAGGGCTGAATCCGTCACAGGATTTGGTTATCTGTCCCATTCACATGGCCCTTGCTTTCTGCAATTAGCAATGTAACTGACGATTATGGTCTGTTATGTGTCAATTCGGGTGCTTGTGCAGGAGGGCCCGTGACTCTGTCATGACCATCTCAAGTGGCTTGGCTGCATTTCTTTGACAGAATGAAGTTTTTCTTCCTGCATACTTTCAAATTGCAAGGCACACAAATGTATTCTAAACTTAAAAATGAATATCAATCCAGGAAGCATGATTCCCCAAAGAGATAGAAATCAGAGTGACATGTCTGTACAGCCCTCTCAGAGCTGACCCGGCCCACTGCAGGCAGTTCCAATGCAGATTGTCTGATGGTGTGGAGTTGCCATTAAAATGCTGTCCCTATAAGTGCTAATGAACCTTCTGAGGAGTCTGCTCAGCCGGGCATCTTTACAAGATGCCTAAGAGGTGCCCTGTGGGTTAGATCTATGCTTTAGCCAGCCTGGCATTTTATTTGGGGCCACACCTCTCTAGCAGTTTGTGGGGCATCTGTCAGTTCCTTTCCATGCTGATGATCTAGAAAATTAGACTCTTTAATGACATAAGAATGAATAAAATGAGCCCCAATATCTGGGAGGTTTCATATGTACCAGGGACTGCTCTGCTTTTCAAATTGATCCCATTTAATCTTTATAACAACTCTCTGAGTTATTCCCATTTTACAGATGAGGAAACTGATGTTCGCAACTTGTACGAGGTTGTGAAGCCACCACAGTCTGTGGCAGAGGTGAAGCTGGAACCCAGTTCCGACCTCAGACTTTCAACCACCCTGCTGTGATATTCTCCTCGTAGTTTAGCCCAACGTTTCAGACTTTTTTAGCTGATGTGTACAGGTATGGTCCCACTTCCTTCGCTTCGCTTCGCTTCTGTTTGTCTGGTCTTTGTCAGTCTGCACCTCTACAGATGTTTCTGAAAATTTCCATGAGGCAGGGGGCCTTATTTGTCCAGTCCAATACTGACCAGTGCTATTTTGCTTTTATGATCTAGATCTATTGCCCCCGTTTAGTAGAATCTCAGAGTTAGAAGGGGATTTAAGGGTCCTTTAGACCAACCCTTGAACAATGGTAGAAAGTTAACTGCACAGTCTCTGACACGTCATGAACCCTCTGTCTGAATTCCTCCAGGGATGGGGCACTTGTTACCTGTCTGGAATACCTCTGAGCTGACAATACAGCCTGTTCACATTCACTTCCATGTACCACCTTCAGTTGGGCTGATGGGGCAGCTCAAAGTTACTAAAATACAATCTGCAATAAGTAGTGGTTGACTGAATTCAGAGCATAGGGTCCCTGGGCTTGGGAATGGTCACCTTCGGTGAGTAAACGACAAAGCAGCTTCACATCAGAGCTGAGGAAAATGGTTAGATGGTGAAAACTGAAGAGGCTTTTTAGTCACCAAGGGGCTGATGTAAAGGAAACACTGCGGTGTTTTCAGGATTGAAGGGAGAGAGTCGAAAGTAGCAAGGGCAAAGTGCCATGTTTGCATTTTATTGATTTCCTACCTATTGATTTCAACGGATGAACTGTCTGCCTGAGAGAAAGAGACTGACAGTGAAGCAGAAACCCAGATGGCCCTTCAAGGGAGGGAGGGAATTATATATAAAACACCCCAGGCACTCACTTCGTTCAGGGTCAACCCCGTGAGCACATCCCAGGGCTTTAATCCTTCTCTTGGAATCCTGGAGGGAGATAGATTTGTGGGCTGGCCTGGGCCTCCTTTACTCTCGTCCCAGGAACCTCAGCTGTAGGGAGATAGATGAGAGTTCTCATCTGGATCCTACTGAGGGAGCCTCAGGTGCCAGTATCAGGGCTATTCTGGGCTTTGTTGTGTCTGACACACCTGTGTGTTGCCAACATGTAGCAGGTAATTGCATTATAGGGTGAGCACAAGTATGTGCCGAATGAATGTTTTGAAAAATGAATGAATGAATGCTTGATGAATTGCTCTCTTTCTTTGGGGAGCTCAAGCATTAAAATGTTCTTAAGTTGGGAGTTTATCTGAACATCTCATTCCTTCCAGTTGGGAAACACCCAGAGGGGCAGGGCCTACTCTTAAACCTTTTATTCAGTGCTCCGCTGTGATATTATAATATATCTTGGGAGATCTTGGGTTCAGTATCAATCTTTTCTCCCTTTGATAAGACAAGTGGTAGTTTTTGCCCTGTAGAGGATGGCTGTTGGAGGCTGTTCTTCCTCTGCCTCTGTCCTCTATATTGACTCCGAACACAGAGGTAAGGTAGCTTCTGGATGATTCCCAAACACTTTTCCCCCCCATTTTTGAATATCCTTATTGAAGTATACTTGACATTCAATAAAATTAACCTGTTTTAAGTGTGCAAGTAAGTGATTTTTAGTCAATTACATAATTATGCAACCATTGCCACAATTCAACTTTAGAATATTTTTTATCACCCCAGAAAGATTTCTCATGGCCACTTGCAGTCACTGTCTATTCCTGCCCTGAGCCCCAGGCAACCACTAATTTATGTTATGTCTCTACAGATTTGCCTTTTCTGTATTTTCTGTATGTAAGGGAATCATATACTTTGTGACTTTTGCTTCTTTGCTGTAGTGTATGTTTTGAAGGTTCATCCATGTTGCAGTATGTGTCTATAGATCATTCGTAATAATTGCCGATTCGTTTTCCATTGTATGAACACACTACACATTGTTTTTCCATTTACTAGTTGATGGACATTTACATTTTCCTACTTTTTGATTCCTATGCTGCTTTGAACACTCACGTACAAGTCTTTGTATGGACATAAAAGGACAGCAGTGTGCTGGGCTCTGTGTAGAGGAGAGGAGGAGAAAGATGAAAGAGGATTGAATTTCACTTGTATTTTGAATTTCCCACTCAGTACCTAATAATAAACAAAGAAACCTTTGTTATTGTCATCACTTTTGATATGCAGGGTGATAGTATTTTCTACACCAAAAGCCATTCTTAAAAAGACAGGTTGATAAAAAGTTTATAATGTTATAAAAGTGGAATGCCATATGCATGCATATTATGAATTAACATTTTTATAGGGGTGGCATATGAGGTTCCTATAAATATGACTGACTCATTAAATAAAAAGTTTGCTTAAGGGTTAAGAATTTAGTTCATGTATTTATATGAATTTAGTGACATATGACAGCCACAGTTCTGAGTGCTGGGGGTACATCAATAAATAAAGAACCCTGGCTTCATGGAGCCTATACTCTAGAGGGGAGAGTAAGAGAATAAAAAAATAAATTAGTGAAATATATAGTATGTTAGATGGTGATAAATGCTGTGGGAGGGCAGAATATTGGGGATGGTTGTGGGAATGGGACAATTTAAAGTGGTCAGGGAAAGCTTCATTGAGAAGGTGACATTTGGGTAAAGATGTGAAGAAGATGAGGGAGCGAGTCACGGGAGTGTGTGGCAGAAGTGCATTTCATATAGAGGAAAAAGCAAGTGCAAAGGCCCTGAGGCTGGAGTGTGCATAGAGCATACATGAGGAGGTCAGATGGCTGGAGTAGAGGGAGTTGGAGAGTTCGAGATGACATCTGAGAAATGGGATCCAGCTGGGCCAAGATGCCCTTGGAATGTGCTTGAAAGGTAGTGAAGCCCTCATCCCAAGGAGAGGCAGAAGGAGCCTTTGGCAAGGATCCTATAGTGATGGATCAGGTGATAAATAATAAGCTGGTACAATAGCTTTTCAGGTCCCTTGCAAAACTGAGATGGCACCGTGAGTCTTGGAGATAGAAAATGGCTGTTCTATGCCAAAGGGGTAGGATGTCTGAGTGGATGAGACTCAAGCCTCCGCTCTGTCAATGAGCTGATGGGTTATTGCCCTGGCGTTGGTTGTAGGTGGGTTGTGTGAAGCAGCCTCTGAGGAGCTCAGCACAACACTTCATTTCACGGACTAGAGTCTTACTTGGGCTCCTTCCCTGCCATGGCATTGTCATTTAGCTCAATTTAAAAATCAAGAATTCTCCACTCCCCCCTCCCCCGGGTAGATTATACCCTCTTGGTGTGTAGGGAGGAGGGAAAATAATTTAGTTTGTGAGGCTCCAACAGGTACTTTATAGTACATTAATGTCCACTTAGCTGCCACATGGATTGCTCTGTCAATACCCAAGGCATTTAAAGTTGCAATTTTAGGATCTCTTTCACACTGGGTACAGACACACTTAAGCTGAAGCTGTTGCCTCTTACTCCCCCAATAGTGAGTTTTTCATCCTTCACCATCACTCAGTAGAGGATTGTTGGGGCCAGAATCAGATAGTCCAGGTGGTACCACCTGCCACACTTTTTTTGTTTTGGTTTTTGTTTTTTTAAAGCTTCCTTTGATTCTTTAGCAGCTGCTTCCTCTGGTCTGTTACTAGTTTGCTCAATGGGGAGGAAGGATGGCCCATAGATTATATGCTCTTATGATTTTTTAATATTCATTGTGAAACATTCAGGTGGCTGAAGCATTTGGGTTGCCATGAGGACCAATGTATAGAAATCATGGTTAAGCTTCCTGTTCATTCTGAATTAAGGCCCATCCTCTGATCGTATAAATAGTTTATGTGTCATGTATATGATTTTGGTACAGAGAGGTTATCTTTTTTGTTTAATGAACGTTTGATTTTAGAATAGTTTTAGATTTATAGAAAAATTACGAAGATAATAGAGTTCCCATATGCCCAGCGCTTAGTTTCTGTGTTATCAACATCTTATCATTAGTATGGTCCATCAGTTACAGTCAATGAACCAATATTGATACTTTACTGTTTACCCGAAGTCCATACTTTATTTAGATTTCCTTCATTTTTTACCTAATATCCTTATTCTGTCCCCGGATTCTATCCAGGATACTACATTCCATTTCATTTTCATGTCTCCTTAGGTTCCTCTTGGCTGTGATAGTTTCTCAGACTTCCCTTGTTTTTAATGACCTTGACAGTTTTGAGGAGGTGTGCTCAGGGCATTTTGTAGTGTGTCCCTCAATTGGGATTTTCCGATGTTTTTCTCATGATTATAGTAGGCTTATGGGTTTGGGGGAAGAAGAAGACAGAGGTTAATCATGTCACATGAGGGTGCATGCTATCAACATGACTTACCACAGTTGGTGTTGAACTTGTTCCTCTGGCCGAAGTAGTGTTCCTCAGGTGTCTCCACTGTCAAGTTATTCTTTTATCTCCCTTTTTTCCATACTGGACTCTTTGGAAGAAAATCACAATGCCCAGGCCACACTTAAAAAGTTGGAGTTACACCTCTTTGAGGGAGGCATGTGTACAGAAAATATTTGGATTTGTCTCTTCTCTCTCATTACTTATTCGTTCAGATCATTTACTTATATCATATGGACTCATGGATATTTATTTTATACTGCAATTTATAATCCAGTGCTGTTATTCATCTTGTTCAGCTTTGGCAATTGTGAGTTCTTTCAGTGGGCTCTTGGGTCCTTTTGACCATCTTCCATCATTGTGTATATGTGTGTGTGTGTGTGTGTGTGTGTGAAAGAGAGAGAGAGAGAGAGAGAGAGAGAGAGAGAGAGCACACTTTATTACTTTCCAGCACTGCAAGATGCTCCAGGGTTATTTTGTGTCTTTCTTGCCCCAGTCTGAGATTCAGCCATTTCTGCAAGGAGATAGGTTTCTTTTATTGGAGAATGGTATTAGAAACCAAAAAGAAGGTGCTAGGAGTCCTCATTATTACTGGGATGTTATTGCTTCTATGCCCAGAGAGGTTATCTTTATCACAGACCTTTTTTTGAATGAACAGACTTGTGATATGATAAAAGGGGCTCTGAACTTGAAGCTGCACTTTGGGGCACTAGCTTGTACTCCTCCATGTCAGTGTGTGTGTGTGAATGCAGGCAAGCCATTTCACCTGTGAGGCTCAGTTTCTTCTGTCATATATAAAATACGGGGACCCTGGTAGCTTGCCTACCTCTTTTGTAGGATTGCAGCAAAGATCTAGAGAGTTCATATCATTTGAAAATGTTTTGCAAATTGAAAGGTTCTATACAAAGACTTGTTTTATTTTCATTATCCTGAAACTTCTGCATATATTTGTTTTGCCATTGTCGTAATTTTAGTTTGACCAAATTACGTACATTTTTGAGTGTAGGATCCTAAATACCAGCTTTAAGTTATTTTTAAATGAAAAATAAATCATTTTTAACCTTAGAATTTATTGCATATGTCATTAGAAATTTCTGTTATGAAAAAAATTTTCTAATATTTTGCTTAAATTATTTCTATTTCTTCGAATGCTTTCATGTTCTAAGAGGCTTAAAAAGGAGTCAGGTAAGATAGGTCCTAACCAAGAGAGAACTGTAGTTACTCCTAGTAGTTGTGTCAGAGTAGCTTGGAGGTTCTTCGAGCCTTCCCTCTCAGGGGGCTCTCCTCCCATACCCAATGGATGTGCTAAGTTGAAGCAGTGCATTTGCCGTGCAAAATGTCACACTGAAACAGCTCCCCCATTCTAACCTGCTTGCCCATCCTCCTCCTCCTTGTAGAAATTCTGGGTCTGCCAATGTGTGTAGCCAGAAGGTTTATTTACCCTCCAATCTGTGCACTAGGAACAAAGCAAAGACTAAATCATACTTTCCCTATGCGCTGCAAGCTATGAAGGCTGTGCATTGTATGTAATGTGGTAGAGCTCTCAGTAATTTTAAAACAGATTCTCCAAGGCAACTAATTTGAAAAGGTACAACAAAATCAAATCAACCTCTTTCTGTTTGATGTCCCTTGTGTAAACCAACTAGATGGCACACACACACACACACACACACACACACACACATACATATACACATATGGCACCATGGAGATACAGTCAGAATTTGAGGATGTGAGGCTCTGCTCAAAGCTGTCAGTGTCTGGGTATTGCTCCCTGGCCTGGCGACCCTGTGGAATAACCCCCAGCTGTGGGCTATAAATGATGTAGAAGAGGCAGTGAACCATCTCAGCATGAAGGGAGACACATTTTGCTGGTGCTGCTGTGTTTGTGCTGCTTATTGGAATTTTAAAATATGGTCTTATCCAGAGAAAGGATCCCCTGCTCTGTCCCCACAACCAACGATCCTGAGATTTTGCTTCTGCACTGGGGTCCGGCTCGACCCTGCTACCGTCTGATTCAACTTCGTTTTCCTCTGCGTGGAGTTCAGCTTGCTGCTAACACCTGTTTAAATCAGTTTATTTGTCTTTCTGTTTTCATTAAGAGCTAATGACAGAGAGAGGAAAAAGATAAACATGCAAGGAAGAGAGTTGCCTATAGTACTATGGACACAGTACAGAGACGCTCATTTTGAAAATGAGAATTATTTGGTTCAAGTAAGATTTTGGTTTTGCTGGAAACAAACCAGTCTAAGACAAAATGACCAAGGAAAGAGAGATCAGGGCAGTGGAAACCCAGACTGCTTGAAAATGGTATTTCAAGTCTGATATGGGAAGGAGGCCCTCTCATTGGTTTGGGAAGAGCTCCCGATGGGCTGTTCATCTCAAACACAGCCTCACAGAGTGCTACTTAATGAGAGCTATGTGGATCTCAGATTCAATTTTGTTTTTAACTGACTAAAGCATGTATTTAACTTTGATCTGTAAGTAGGAATCGGGAGCATGATTGGCTAATGTTTGACTTCTAGTTGGCCTAATGAGGTTTATGAATATCAATATTGCTACAGCATCATGATGCATTTGCTGGCTTTTTGTGGCACTGAAAAAATATTGCTGTCTATTAGTCAAATAACTTGGTTTCCTAATGCCACAGTAATTATTCCGATTTCCCTTTGGTGAGTGTGGGACAACTGCTTCTTAATGTTGAGGGAGTCAGCATATTTTTTTAATTGATGCTTAGTTTGACTACATCTAATGTCAGTCAACTGTTGTTAATAGGCTCTATTATAACACAAAAGTGCTGATATTTTAAATGTAGTTGGTGAACCCCAACAGGGCTGTGAATTCAGGACTGCCCTACAAGTTTGTATTAGTCATTCTGCAGTGGTACCGAATTTATGTTGTTAAATTCATTTCAGCCATTGAAACTTGACAACTAATTTTGGATAAGAATGATTGGAATTGATAAACTCTTATTTTTGGAAGTGGCTGTTTTTCAAAACAAATCTTTTATCTAGTATGGCACATAATTTAGTGGGAACATACACAAATCAGCATTGCTGTTGATCATGGCATGGGGGAAGCATTCAAATCGTTAGATCTTTTATTTTTCAAGAAGAAATAAAGAATATTTTATAAGAGCCATGATGCTCACCCAAAACAATACACATATGGCAGTAGCTTGTAAACTATTATTTTTTAGATAGAGAAATGGAAAAAAATACACTTGATGTCTGTTTTCTACAAATCTATTATTACATTTAGAGGAAACACAACTCTTAGGTATTTCCGGTGTGGCAGAGAACCCCAGTAAAAAGGAAATAAAGGAAGTCTGTTTCATGAGTGCCTTCTTCTATAGGAAAATCTCCTTACATATGTATCCCACTTAATCTTTACAAGAACTCTGTGAGGTAGCTAATATTAACCTCATTTTATAGCTAAGGAAATAGCTTTGGTGAGGTTGAATCACTTGCCCAAGACCAATTGCTAAAATATGGCTGAGCTGGAATTCACTCCCAGATGGGCCTGGCTCCAAAACCCATTCCTTTTCATTAAATTGGAAGCTTCATGAGTGAATGGGTCATATCATTTTTGTTCACTTCTGTGTCTCCCAGGGTCCTATGCAGTGGCTGGCACTCAGTGACACTATAGCTCCCTGCCAATCCCTTCTCTGACCTCCGAATTAACCTTCTGAACCTCGGCAAACTGCCTCTTTCCCTTAGCTATTCCTTCGTATTTTATCCTCAACTAAATAAGCCCCCCCCCCCCCCGCCGCCTTGTAGTGCTGATTTATAATTTGCTACCTGTCTGGTCTCCATTTCCCTTTTCTAATAATTCTGTTGTAGTGTCTAACTACAACCCCATGAATGAGATGTATCCCATTGGCTTCATTTTGGAGGTGAGGAAGCTGGCTTACTAGAGTTCAGTGGCTTTCCATAGACACACATCTCATCTGGCACTAGATTCCGAATGTGCCCTACTCCAAAGCCTGGGTTCCTTTTGCCTGGAATCTGAGCGGAACGAAGGTGGGGATGGAATTGTGTTGAGTTGGACCTTTAAGGTGGGAGCATGCTAGAATGAAGAAGTATGAGCAAAGCTCAGTTGTTTGAAAGCCTGTGGCCAGTCCTGAGAAGAGGGACCCTTGAATACAGTCATTGGGATTCTGGTACTTTAGATTTGTTTGCTGAGAGAAGACCTGAGTCTTTTAACAGTGCTATATCTCTTCCTGACCATTGCAGTCCTGAATGATGCTCTTTCTTCTTTAGGACAGCCAGCATAGCTCTAGTGCTTCAACAGATCACTCTTCCTACAGCTGTCCCCCTTCATGTTTGAGGGTCCACACCCACATCTTTCCTGTCATTGCCTTCCCCTCGGCAGGTGGGAAGATATGGCTCCATTCCTATGTTGAGTTTTCCCTCTAAGGCCCAGCAAGGTGCCCTGGTTGAAACTTCCTTGCCGCCTCCTGCCACGTGTTCCACAGCTACTCCTTCCGGTGAATGCCTGGTTTTGGTATTAGGAGGGAGAACATTTAACAGAGCCAGAGATTCTCAAAAGCCCATTTCGAATGAAACAGTTTTGATTTTTCTTCTCTCATGCTGTTGTGAAGTTTCAGGTTTCTGTCTAGGGAGCCCCTTGAAGTTAGGAAATTAGACCACAAACAGTGTCACTGCTGAGTTCCCGTGACAAAGTGGTATAATATGAAAGCCCAGTGATATCAAGCTTGTCAAATGTTTATTTTAGATCATGCCGCAAAGAAAATCCTTTGCTGCTTGGGTCTTGCATTGCTAAGCCAAGAGAAGCAGGGTCTAAATGTTCTCATCTGACAAAGGCTTCTCATTTTGGCCATTTTGCCCATGATGAAAGTTACCTACTTTCTTCCCCCTGTCCCACTTCCCCATTGTCATGAGAATCAGGGGTGTTGACTGTTGTTCTCAACAAACAAACCATGGTCTGCTCAGGTGTCCGGAATGAAGAAATAAGGCTGGCCATGAGCACAGTTTTAGCTCCGTCTCCTGTCATCCAATGCTTCTCCTCCCAGTGCCTTGAAATGCAATGCAAGGCACATCTTGGCTGCCCAGTGCCTTTGCTCATCTTCTTCACAAAATCAGCATCTGTCATGTGCTAGCTGTGGTCTAGACCTGGGCACGCGGTGACAGACAAGATAGAGAATGCCCTTGCCCTTCATAACCTTTCAGTTTACTCGCCCCAGAGGGCTCCTGCCCATTCAACACTCATAAAGCTACTCCTTTGCTATTCTTCTGAGCATCGAGTAGCATTGTGAACTCTTTCTGCCCCTTTATTCAATCAGCTCAACATTTTATTAACTGAAGAGTTTGTTTTGCTCAGCAAAGCCAGAGGATTGCATGCATACTTCTATTTAGATCATTTATAAAAGTATCATAGAAGGCCAATATCAGTGTAGCCACTGGGGCTCCCTCTTGTTGCACTCTGTCGTATCTTTATGCCAACTCACCCAACAGAGGTTAGGCATATAGTACACGTTCAATAAATTTCTTGTTGGTTCATTGATCCCCTTTTGTTGTCAGGCTAGTTTCCACAATCCCAGCATGGCTTAGTGTTTTAATGGCTGTGGATTTGAAATATTGTTAGAAGTCTTTTTTGAGGCTAAATGAACCATATGGATTCATTCCTCCTAGTTCCCATGCGTGCCTTCTCAGAGGAGTTCCCTGGTCAAGCGGACCTGAATTCACTGCCTCCTACCTCGGTTCCATTACTATTCTCCCATTGGTTTTTTTGTATTCAGTGTTCATTGATCTGAAAATTTTGATTCTAAGGTTTGCAGGTCTCAGAATAAAATGGAGTGATTTGTCTTTCCAGAATCTGGGAGCCATCCTCTGTAAGCTTTCTTTGCCAACCGTGCATCACATTGGCTACTGGTGACAAGAATTTGGATGTTTTGTTCAGGGGGTCCCCAACTTAACTCTTGGGTTTAACATGTTTATTAATTGTAGCTGATATCCCTGATGTTCATTCATGCAAATATTGAGTGCCTACTTGTTCTAGGTACAACGAGCAGGGATCCCTGTGCTCTGGGAGCTTACATTCTCATGGAGGAGAGGACAATAAATAAGGAAGCAAACACATTTAAAAAATGAAAATATCAGACTGTGGTGAGGGCTCCCCCGAAGCAAATAACTAAGGTGGGGTAATAGAGACCTGGGGCCAGGCAGGGAGGAAGAGGCTGGTTTAGACAGCATCTCCTCTTTGAGAGGTGATAGGTGACTGAATACGGCATGATGAGGAGATAGACATATGATGATCTTGGCCAAGAAAGTCCTTAGCAGAGGAGACCCAGGCATGAGGGCTCCAAGGTAGAACACTTTAGTGCTTTATGAAGAATTTCTGGGCAATTTCAGCTGGACACTAGTTCAAATCATAGTATCTGATGTGAATCCTTTCACTGAATTGCTTATATAATGACCATTACTTATGAATCACCAAGTGATTTGCACTCCACATGCTTTAGCACTAGTTGCTAAAATGTAAGCCAAATGAGGGCAGGGATGTTTATTTGTTCATCTCAGTGATACCAGTGCACATAGAAAGTGCTCAATAAATATTTGTGAACTAAACACGTCATTTCTGCAAGCCTGCAGAGGAATAGCACCTCCTTTAATTTAGAGATTAGAAAACTAAGGTCCAAAGATGTTAAGGAGAGCTAGGGTTTGAATCCCAGAATGTCAGCCTCGAAAACCAAAGCATTTCCCACTGTGCTCTACTTCCCTTGCTCTTTCTAGAACAATCGACCCATCTGCTTCCAAAGTCTAATCTCATTAGCGTCCTCTGAGTCAAGACTGAGGCAGGGAGTTGATTTGGCTGTTCTGCTCTCCTCTGTTCATCAGGGAGTGGTCTTTCGGCAGCCTGATCATTATATGGTCCCACTGATTTCCGAGCTAACTTGCTGCCTTTGATATGGGCTCTGATCTTTTCAAAAAGCCAGACCTCAAACTCTGACTGCCAAAGCTTGCCCTCTAAGAGGTTTTACATAAATCATGGAATCAGAGCACGGTTCATGCTCTCACATTCACGCAAATGTAACGGAGTAGAGAAGAAGGGAACTCATGAATTGAACACCTGCTATGTGACTCATTTGTGACGGGCATTTTGTATTTTATGTACAGAACCTAATTTAATTTAGTGATTGATAATTATTATAGCAGAATGGTGACAAGAATTGGTTTGGAGGTCAGGTAGATCTGGATTAAATTCTGGGATCAAGCACTTAGAATCTCTATGAGTTTAGAAAAGTTACTTACTCTCCCTGTTCCCTAGTTTCTTCTTTATAAAATAGGCCTAATGCTACCTATCCTATAAGCTGTTGTGAGGATTGATATAACATTTGTAAATGCTCACCCAAAGCTGGCATTCATTGAGTGTAAATTATAATAAATTACTATATTTTTTTGAGTCTAAGATGCCATATATTAAGTACCATTATTTCATGTCACTAAGAAAGGATGCTGCCAATTTAACTATGATGCACTAATCAATTGTAAGATACATTCTGATATCAGAGATGGAATATGGGAAAATGTGCATTTTTAGAATGGGTGAAATATTGTGTATGTTCTAGGTTATATAACCCATTAGTAATGACAATAAATTAAATTTTTGAGCATCTAAGGCAGATCACTGGGTATTGTTTGTCAAGTGCTTTAAGAATCAAGTGCTGGCACTTTCCTCTGTAGCCTCTCTCAATTATCCACAACCCTCAAAATCCAAAAGATTTTCCTTACGTCAAGTCAAGCTGTCCCACACCAATTTCAGCCAGCTTTTGTTCATTTTTCCCACTCTGCAGATAACAAGTGGTCATTGTCCTCAGACCACTCATTCATCTGCTTATTAACTTACAACTTAAATGCCTTTCTCTCAGACTAATTACAATATAATTATCTAGGCCTGCAAAACATCTCACCAATGTAATGTGGATGAGTTTGGGGTATTAAGAGATTTTAAACATTTGTTATTCATTCATTCATTCAGCAAATATTTGTGAATAATCTACTTTGTGCCTAGTCTTTTTCAAATATTGGAAATGGGACTATGAACCAGACAAAGTGCCTATTATCACAGAATTTGGGGGGAGACAAATAATAAACAGGTAACAGAAATATTATTTCAGATAGCGATGAAGTCTATCACAAAAATAAAGCCGGCTAATGAGATAGACAGTGACTGACACTGAGGCTATTTTATGTGGAACAGTAGGGAAGCTTCTCTGGGGAGGTTACTACTGAGCAGAGACCTGAATGGTGGGAGGGGGGAGAGGACGTTCTTGTCAGAGGCAGACCCTAAGGTAAAAATGCACTTGGACTATTCACGGAACAGGAAGAAGTGGAGAGTATAGGAAATGTCAGAAGTGGATGGGAAGGAAAGTGGAGAGGTAGGCAGCGGCTAGGTCACGGTGGACACTGACACGGCCAGGAAGAGGGTAAAGGAATTTATTTGAAATGTACAAGGAAACCAGTAGAGGAGGATGGTCATGAAACTAGTGAGTGATAAAATCTAACATGCTTTTTATTTTTTTCTGATTTCTGTGGCCACAGAGCAGAGAGAAGATTGTGGGGGTAAGGGGCAGGAATGCAATCAGGGCGACCAGATCCTGACCAGATCTACAGGGGTGCCGTCAAAATGGAGAGCTGTGGCCAGATCAGGGAAGATTTTGGAGGTGGAGGCCTTGGGGTATGGATTTGGGAGGGTGAGGGAAATGAAGGCTCCGCCTGAGGCAGAATGGGTGGGCATGCACTCACTGAGGTAGGAAGAAGCCGGCAGAGTGCATGCAGGGAGACACCTGCAGTCAGGTGTCCAAGTGGCGGGGGGGACAGATGGCACATATGTGAGTCCGGCGCTCACAGGAAGAGTCCCGGGTAAAGGTGGAAATTTGGGGTATGATTTCAAACTCAGGTGAGATTTTCCAGGGGTGAATGGAGGTAGAGCTGAGATGTTTAGGGGAAGGGGGCAAGAGGCCTGCAAAAGAGATTGGGAAGGAGCCCCCACAGTGAGTAATACCGTGAGAGGATAGTAAGCTTGGCGGGTCAGTTGGAAGGGGGAAGAGAAACAAAGAATTAAAGACACTGAGGGCTGGATTGTAATTGCAGAGTGATGGACCCATTTGGGGATGAGAGTCTGGTAGAGAGAGACTTTTCCTGGGAACAATATACTGATGATGGTCAAAGAAACCAGCTACCTTTCATTTTATAGAAGCTGAAACACAGAGGTCAAGTGACTTGCCAAGGTGACAGAAATGATGAGGTGGGGCTCAGAGATCTCGGTTCCAGCATCTGTATTTTTAACCCCTGGACTATCTTGTCTGTGGGATCCTGGGAGAAGTTAAAATTAAATGGAGGGGGGAAAAAAGAGAATATTCTGTATCAGAGGGGCAGCAGGATGGGGACTGTGGATTGGCTTAGTGAAAAGGTATTTGGAGTCGACTTTGCCATTTGAGTAACAGCACCATTTTGAAAGAGGCCAGAAACAGTCATAATGAAAATAAATGTTGCTTGGGATGGAGGGAGCAGGTAGAGGTCATTTTCTGCCTTCCCTTTCAGGTAGATTTGAACAATAAAGGCCACCAACCACTATTCACATCTGATTAAACAAAAGTAAAAAAACAAAACAAAATAACAAAAATCACAGCAGAGAAAAGACTGCAAGAGCGAGCTGCAAGCTTAATCTTTGGTATTTAGAATGATGAAGAGAAGCAATATGTGAAATCCACTTAAAATATGATTTCATGTTCTAATATACATTTTGAATTTATGGGGAACTGACTTCTGCCATTTATTCAGAGAGAAAAAAATGCATATGCTGTGCAGCTGAACTTATCATACCATAATGGGACACCTAGCATTTTTCACAAGTGATTGATCTTCCCCACCCCTTAACAGTCCCTTCCTAACTGTTACAAAAAATGGAATACATTTCAAGCTTCTCTTGAGTCGAATTGAGCAGAAAGCCAAAGAAGCCACTAACGTTTGCCAGCTTTAGTAAGGAAAAAAAAAAAAAAAAATAGGTAGGGGGCGGGGAGAGTGTCTCCTTCACATTACGAAAAAGGAAGAAAATTTCAACTGGGAGAAACACCCCGGGGGTGGATATGTTAATTGGAATATTCCCCACTAAGGTTAAATAGAACTTAAACACTGTTTGAAGCCTATGTTATATATCCCAAAATACATACTGAACCAGGAGGTAAAGAAACTGGGTTTTATTTCCAGCTGTGTCGCTGATTTGAACAAGTTGTTTAGCCTGTCTGTGGAGCTCAGTTTATCCATCTTCAAAATGAGAAAAACAGCGTTTGCCTCTACCCAACAGAACCTGAACGCCAGGTTTCATATTCAAAGCTCAAGGTCCTATTTAAATTTGAGTTTTAAGGTGAGTGGATCTTCTTTCAAATAAAAAAAAAAATGTTCGGAACCCTGAGACTAGAAAGAAAGAGAAGCTGGATGCAGAGGTCTAAAAATTCCTTATTTTGCACGGATCCTTCTCCCATCATCCAGGTCCTAGGGTTAGCTCCTTTCGTGGAGCTCTTGTGAAGCTTGTAACTTGCCCTTCTCCAAGAGGGTGACCAGCTCCTGATGGTTTGCCCATGTCCTGGGAACTTGCTCAGTTGGGGTCAGACCTGGATGATTGGTCACGCTGGTTTCTGTTGAGCCCTGGGCCACACTTGCCTTGGTGTTTGTGTTCTCACAACTAGACTGTAAGCCTCATGAGGGCATGGGAAGTGAAATACACTGTTCATATTCTCCTTGTATTTTTGGTAGTGAGTGTTGGGTCCAGGGTATGTCTCTTGCAAATACTCCATTGATTGATTTGTTTCTCAAATGCACCTTAAGGTCTTTAGCTTCAACCTTTTGCAAAATATTTTGCCAGGCAATTTCAAATACATTATCACATTTAATGTAAGGGTCCATTGAAGTTGGTGGTGATCTTCCTATCTATAGATAAACTGGGGTTCAAAGAAGAGCCCACTTCACATAAGGTCACCCATCTTATAAGTGGCTGACCTCAGACTAGACCGTAGATCTGAGCAAAGTCTAGGCTCTTTTACTATGTCATACTGGTTCTTGCTTTTTTGGCTTGGGACACCCTTGCCTCTCACTTGATGGATGGGCATCTGATACATTTCTTAAGGCTTAGCTCAAGACTTAGCAACTACTACAAGGGCTTTTCCTAGTGCCATGCCCTGTTAAATCTGTTATTTGAATCAACATCATTCTGTTTTTCTTTGGGACTTAATCTTACCCTGGCTTTTATAATATTGGTTTTTATATCTGTATCTTGCTTTATGTTTCCTGGGTGATTGTGTGCTCCATGAGGGCCGAGATAAGAGCTTTACTCCTTTCGAGTTCCCAATTCCCAGTGCCTGTTTATTCATTCACTCACTTATTCATTCAAGGTTGGATGACTTGATTGCCATCATGATTGTGACCAGAAAGGGGCATGCACTTCACCTGGCTTGAAGTCAGTGGGAACATTTGATACTAGAAGGCAGAGAGGAATTCTTTCAACAGGTTGGCTGGCCATGTGTTTTGGGTTTTAGTCAAGTGCCAGACCACCACCGCCTGCAGAAGACTCTTCCCATAGCATCTGCCCCAAGTTTTCCTGCAATTTTTTTTTAAGCTCTGCCAGTCAGACAATAAAAATGTTCAGATTCGGTGAATAGTAGACGAAAGTCACTGGCTTGATTAATTTATTTGACAGGCATTTTTCTGAGCATCTGTTATGTGAGGGATGGCATGTCCCGGTCCTGTGGGGAATTTGAAGAGTGTGAAGCCCAGCTCTTGCCTCCTAGAAGCTCCTGGGTCTGGCTGGAGAGTCAATACAGACACATTAGTCACTGTGGTGGAATACGGCTTATGAGTTCGTAGGATGAGGGGAAATACATCTTGCAGGTGGTGATGCTGGGCAACTTCCTGGAGGAGATGGAATTCAAATTGGGCCTTGAAGTTTGAAAAAAAATTTAAAAATGACAGCATTTATCACTTTCAAGTGTCTTAATGGGAAAGCTGCCTCCTGAATTTGGGTTTGAGGGTTCCTTTTCTTTGCCTCATGATCCTTTCTATCTTTCTTCGTGAGAACATCTGGCTTTTCCAAGGTAATTTGTCCTGTACCCACTTCTCCTTCTCCCCCTTTCACATATGTTCTCTACCTGTTATCCCCACCCCCCACCCTGGTCTTTGGAAGAATCTGTTTTTGTTTGCCAAGCTCAGCATTCCTGTCTGGGGCCAATGGCCCCATTTGGTTTCAATTCGATCTTGTTTCCAGGCTTGTAGTGATAGAAATTGTACAGTCCAGCTCATGAAAATCAGATCATACCACTTCCATTCATCAGCGGAGTCATCATCCACCCCCCATTAACATCGCACGTAAAATAATATCATTAGGTTTTCATGTGAATGAAGAACTTGGGGGAAATGTGTATGGTATTTTAAGAAATTTTTATGGACTAAGCAGTGATTGACATGTTAACAAACAGCAGAAAGATATTTTGGTGTGCTTTCTAGTTATCCTTAAGATTTCCTATTGGAAATCCATTGTCAACTGGTGTCTTTCATGCCCAGTGTACACATGTCTGTTGATAACTGCTATTTATACTTCATTTATAAAGAAATCTTGGAAGAATATTGGAACACAAATCTGTACTATCTAGTGTCATTTTTATTCAGACCAAGTCTTTTGGTTACTGAAAGAAGGGGAGGTGCTAATGCTCGGTATTTTTTTCAAAGCATGTCATTTTTTTGAGATCTTATCTAAATGATTTTTATTTCTGAGAGATGCGAGCCTGGCAAAAAGAATTGAATTCTTAGTGTTTGGTACAAATTCTAAAATCCATCAACTAGGTTCTTCGGTTGACCAATATTCCTGTTTCTTTTCCGTGTGGCCGTGTGACCTGAACGACCCCACAGTCAGTATTTTCAAACACTCTGTGCGCCTCTTCAGTACCTCCTTCACATCAGAGCTCATTTTGTCTCCTGTATCCCAAGTGTCTCTCTGAAAACAGAGTCAGTGCTATTATTACTGTTGCTAACAATAGCTCATGTCCACAGCAGGGAAGAACAATTAACAAATTCGTGAATTGTGTTTGTTTACATGTCTGAGCTCAAGGCTAATTATTTAATTAATGTCTTCTGTCTTGAACAGAGTGTTAGCACATGGAAGTGTTGCCGAGTGGCAAACAAGGTGAGACTTGAGAAATTCCACCTTGTTTGTGATATGTAAATAGACATTTATTCATTGAAGAGCTAGAGTTGGGGTAGGAGTGTTTTAACCTCCACAGTTAACTGTAGGAGTGCTTGGCAAGGAGCTAATTAGTGACTTTTGCTCATGCCTTTGTTTTCATTGGAAGGTGCTTCCTAGCTATGGCTAATAAGAATAACAATAACAATAATAAATAATAAATGGCAAACGATTAAAATATTTCAGCAAAGGCTCTATTGCAGTTTGTGTTGTAGCATCAGACAAATGTAGCTCCTGACTCTTCTGAACCTCAAAGCCCCAACTCAATCCCCGATTTTTCTGTGTGCTCCCATAACTCCCATAATTCCTTGTGTATATTTTCCACGTGGTGGTGGGATCCTTTGCATTGTGTGAAACGCTACCCTCCCTCTCTGTGGGTGTTGACTTATATCTTGCTGTTGTCCCATGATAACTCGTACTGTCTCACACATTTCAGGTGCTCCATAAACGTTTGCATGAATGGAAAGCTGACTTTCAGACTTTCATTGATTTTAATACCAACCCAAGAAACAGTTTGTCCTTAGTGCTACCTTTTTTTTTTTTTTTAAAGATATAAGTACAGAGAGAAAAGTGAGACAGTTACAAGGCCTTTGTAGTTAATGAAAAGCTTCTTTTAAAATTTATCTTTATGTTTTTGGGTCAAGTGGCTTAAAAAGAAGAAAGAAAAATCTTGAAGCATCCAGCAATTCCCTCAGTTGAGGAGCGATGCTTTTCTTCTTGGGTTTCCTCAACAAAAGACTGGTGCTGGCATCAGGCCATGCATTTCCCCTCCCTGTGCCTTTATTGTTTAAACAAATGAACCAGATGCTCCCTGCCACCACAGACTCTGAGTTTGATTGAATTTGATGATTCCAACTACTCTGCAATTATTTATTTGTTTCTGTCTATGTCTGAGGCACTTTGCTGGGTTCCCTTTTAGAGGATGCCATGGTGTCAAATTTGAGAGGGTAACCTCTGGAACCATAAGGCCTGTGTTCATTCAGTAGCTCCATGATGTTAGGCTGTGTTATTAACCACTCTGGGCCTTCACATCCCTATCTGTAGGATAGGGATAGTATTAGTAATAGATAATAACCCTATTCATAGGATTATTGTGAATAAGTGAATTAATATATCTAATCAATACAAAGAGCTTGGCGCAAAAATATGTACTAATAGCTAGGGGCTGTGGACTGATATTCCTTCAAAATTCATACATTGAAGGCCCAAATCTCCAATGTGATGGTATTTGGAGGTGAGCTCTTTGGAAGGTGATCAGACTCAGATGAGGTCATGAGGGTAGAGCCCTCAAGATGGGATTAGTGTCCTTATGAAAGAGGAAGAGACTAGAGTCCTCTCTCTATCATGTGAGGTCACAGCAAGAAGGCAGCCATCTGCCAACCAGGAAGAGGGCCCTCACCAAGAACTGAATCTACCAGCACCTTCATCTTGAACTTCCAGCAAGCAGACTGAGACACTAGGCAAAGTTTCTGCCCACAGGCAACATATAATTTGTGGCAGGGAGGAGAAGCAAAGTAGAGAAACGTGAAAAGGTAACTGATGTTAGATGCAGTGGAAGTGCCTTGTTGGAAGCAACAAGAGACAAGAGGCATTTAGGGGACATAGGGCTATAGCAGGACCTTGACGAGTGTGGTAGACTTTAAAAAGTGGAGGGGATCCCAGAACCAGGAAACTACATGTGGAAAAGTGCGTGTGGCAGAGCACAAGGCACATTTGGGACATGAAGGCGATACATGATGTTAGAGGAGAGGGTATGTGGGGAGGCATTGGAAATCAGAATGGGCCATTGTGGCTAGTAGTCCCCAGCCACAGTGTAATGCATAGGGTAATGGGTTTTGGAATCAGATTGACCTGACGTGAGTCCCAGCCTTGCCTCTTTCAGTTGTATGACCATGGGCATGTCGCCGTACGTTTCTGATTGTCAGAGTCTTCATCTATAAAATGAGCATTGCTTACATAAGCCCTAATGCTTTTGGCACTCAAAAGATGGCTATGATGAGCACATCTCCTGTGTGTAGTGCACATTAGAATTTTTGCAACTGAGGAGCTACACTCCAACAACAGTCTTTTAGAGTTAACTGGCACAAGAAAAAAAAGGACCCCTTGGTAACATTTCAAAGGAGTTGGGCTAATTGGGGTGGGTGAAGCCCTCTGGTTTAAAATGTGAATGGTTTAGTCTATGTTGATAGGTTTTCTTCTGAACATCATTTAATCAAAAGCTAAAGCAAGAGGTCTCATTCTTGCTCCCACGAGAACAACAGAGGCTTCAAAGCCACCACAGTCCTTGCTAAAGGAAGTTTGTAGAAGAATAATACATTAATTGACATTTATGTAGAGTGCCCTTTTATGTTCCACCCACTTGCATCGCAAATCCCACAGCCGGTTGGTCTCCACCGACCTTCTTACTCAATAGCTCACAAGCACACCATCCTGGGAACAATTTTTAACCACAAAACACAGCCCGGTGTATCTCTTCAGTTCGTGACTGAGGATAAAATAAGACTCTCTCATCTTGTTTGCACTGCTGATTTGTTAGCTGTTTATTGATTAAAGATTGCAATGCACAATTTGTTTTTCATCTTAAGTAAGGATATTCTGTATCTGTCATACTGTCTATGAGTTATTGATTTACTATGATCTGTAAAAACTCTTTTTTTTCCCCAAAAGTTGGGCACACTCCACCTTTCTGAAGGGTTTTGGAAGGATAGTCATCCATCCGATTCCAAATCAATGAAGTTCAACTTCTCCCATGAGGTTTGCTGTTAAGTTAAGGAAAAATTAGATTTAGATTTAGGTGAAAACAGTCAAGTCCAGGAAAGCTCCTCTTAATTTCTATTATTTCACAACTGCCTTATTGTGGGAGGATCTATAAATACATATAACTGTTGAACAAGGCTTCCACACGGCTCAGTATTTTTTCCTGTTTATTGAGTGGTAGGCATCACGGCACTTCTGTTCTACTTACAAACACATTTTAAGAACATGTGCAACTATTGGACCATCAGAGGTTAGCTTGTATGAGCTCTTACGAATTGTGTAGCTTATTCACATCAGGAAATGTGTGTAAATTGTAAAATATATGAAATCCAAGCCCTTAATGGCAGCAAATTGATTCCTTAAATGGACAGAGCAAATTAGTAATAAAAATGGCAACATAATAGGCCTTGTTGCTTGAACTCCAGCCTCATTCTGTAGACACAGGTTCTCTCTTTTTACTTCCAAACTTACTTTTTTTTTTTAGCAGACTGTCATAAAAGATGCTAGATATTAAAATCTTTTTAAAACTTCTAAATCCAACAACTCATTAATACTGCTTACCTTGGTTTTGTCTTTTAGAAGTATTGGCTTTAGGAGGAAATAATGAATTATGGAAGTATATACAGGTGGCATATCTTCATTATTCTTGACTTACCATGCAAGAGAGATAGAGCTAATAATAACTGTGCTCATATAGAAGAGTCTTGATCAAAACTATTTTATCCTTTAATTCCTTGCAGTTGTGAGCATTCTTTTTGTATTTTGTCAATTTTATTTTTGTCATTCATTCAGGTGTGCTCCCCCCCCCCCGTTTAAAGATAAGTGTAGTCATAATTTTAATGGGGATGGTGAAAAGGAAAATCATCCAGAGATTAATATTTGGACACAGCATGATTTGAATGCAGTCTTTGATGCTACTGAGTATGTTAACAGTTTTGACTGATAAATCAGGCACATGTGTTTACGCTGCATTTAGAGAGGCGTTTAGTCTATGTCATTAATAGGTTGTCTCAGCTACTGTTTGTGACTGGCCTCACTTATGAAGAGGAAATATTTTTCATCATGTCCATGTCTACATGACAAAAGCATTTTTTTCTGTGTTGTACATACACCTATAGCTTTGATATGGTGAGCAAATAAATTTTCCCACTGACGTAGCCTGTTTAAACTTAGGATTTATTACAGACACAGAAGTATCAGTTCTGACCCTGAATCTACACGGGAGATCTTGGGGCTCCCTGCCCATTTTGCTTTGTTTAGTTCTTAACACTTTGTGCTGCAACTTATCTTGATGTGCTAGTTTCTTGTCATCTTGCTAGTTGCTCCGTGAGGTCAGAGACCATGTCTCTCTGGTCCTTGTATATCCGGAACCTGACAGAGCACAGGGTAGATGCTCAACACGTAGGAGAAGGAATTTCAGTAGATGCCACATGGAGTGCGAGATTATGGCTGATTTTGTAAGTGGGGGGGATGAACATTTTGCTGGGGCTCAAAGAAGACTTTAAAGAGCAGGTAGGATTTGAGCAGGGCCATACAGGAAGGGTGGAAAACAGAATTTATGTAGATAGCCCTGAGAACGCAGGTAAAGAACAAGATGCCAATCATGAATGCCAATTTGTTTTAGACCCAAAGTAGGTGTCCCAGCCAAGAGTATACTTGGCTGTGAAGTAGGAAAAGCCACATGGGTAATTGAAGTAAAGGGGGCATATTTGGGGTTGTGGGGGGAGGCAGACTCACCCATATAGGAATGAAAACTGCTCAGACCTTGGGCAAGTTGGAATATGGCATCTGCTAGTAGTGAAAGCATCTCTCCAGTCTCAAAGAGGGTGGGGCCTGGCTTCTTAACTACTGAAGCCACACAGCATCTCTTTCCTGCTTCTCTCCAGCTGACTGTACTTTGACTGGTTTCCTTCTGCTCCTTTATGGGCCAATATGGTTACATGCCCTGACCTGTTAAGACCTCACAGTTCTGTGGCCCATGGCCAAGGGATGATGGTTTCTGTAACTCTTAGATATTCTCTCAGGTCAGGCTAGCTATGACATTATTCAGGTTCTTCAGAAGGGGCTTTGGACAGGGCAGGCCATAAAATATATCCAGTGCAAGAAAAGTCACAAAGACGGGTCCTCTCAGGGTTCAAAGGCTTTGACATGTCCCCTGTGCCCAGAGTGCTGGTACCAATGCTTGGACTTGTTTACCCTGGTACAAGAAGCTAAGCAACAGTTCCCTGTGAGTCTTTCTTGAAGAGCCTGACCTTCTGGTTAACATATGAGCCCAAGGACACAGGTGACACTCTGCACCAGAGCTCTGCCTTCTTCCCCCAGACTTCCTGTTTTCCTTCCTTCTCTTGCCCTGGGTTAGGTTGGGCTAATAAGAGTGTAAGGAGGACTGACACTTGTGTCAACGTAGCATGGGAAATTAAACCCAGGGCTGCCCCTACCCAAGACAGGGTACCTGTTACCTGAATCAAAGTTTCCCAAAAGTGGAACACTCATTCAGGGCTCAGAGAGTATTTATTGCATGGTTACTCTGTGACAAGCATTGTTCCAGGTGGGCAGGGAGGGGGTATGGTGATGAATGTGATGAATTTGTCCCTGAGCTCATGGAACTTATATTCTAGTCAGAGGCAGGCAGGAAATATGGAAGAAAAATAATAAGATACTATTAGACAATAAATGTTATAGAAAGCCACAATGGGGAAATGGGCTGAAGAGGCACTGAGGGTGCTTTTTCAGACAAGATGGTCAGGGGAAGGCCTTTCTGATGAGAGGACGTGGTCTGTTGCATAAGAATACCTCTCTGCTCCATTCCCACTAGCCCCATTCAGAGCTCTGCTAAGGTGTAGCATTGATCATTGTACTGATTTTATTTTTCAGGCCTAATTTAGGCTGCATATAGCTTGTCTCCTAATAACGTGGTTCAACATTGGGAAAAATGCTGATGCTGGTTGGAGTTTTTAATATGTACCTCCTTTTAAGATCTAATGATGCTGGACTTTCCTAGGCAGTGGGCAAAGGAACTTGTGGTCCCAAGTGTAGGAATATTTGAGGTTATATAAAACTTCTGGCTCACATTGATGGAGGGGAAACACTCATGCTGTCTTTGAGGTTCTTTGTTGAAGCTTTGATTCTAACTTTATTGAGCACTTCTCAGTTAGGACTTCACATTTACAGAAATGTGCGTTCTCGGTAACATGTAAATCCTCAGGACTACCTACAGCTGAGGATGGGCCACTTTGCTCAGCCCATGCCTACAATGGCTAATGCTAAGTGATGAACCAATGCATGTTCTGTTTATATTTTATTATGATTCAAATGTTGGCTTTTGCTACAGGTTTTTGTTGTTGTTTTTGAATTCAACATTCATTACACTAGTGTTTTAACAGACTAATAATTAGAGAGGTCCTCTTTTGAAGAAAATTTCTTTGGTCGATGTTCAGAAAATCTGACAGACTGTGTCCCATCTTGGAGATTCAGAGGACACAATAACACCTTCTGCCACATTAGAGATTTTGAGGTGAAACAAGTCTATTTAACTCTCTTTAACTCACATTCTCCAACTTGTTTGGCCTCTACGCTGCTTTCCGGGGCATAATACCAAATGGTTGTTCTAGGTGTAGGAACAAAAGTACTCACTGGACCTGCATCTCACAACATTGAAATGTAAGGCTTGGAGAAAGCTACATGTCCTTGTGGAAGTTTCAAGCACATTATCACTCACTTACAGGCACTAATGACTCCGATAATGTAGTGAAGTTTAGCATAAATAGGCTCATCATTAAAGTTGATGGCAGAAGTATAAACAAGGCCCACACTATTAAATTTGCTATTTGTTCATTATTTATCTGGAATTATCCTCCTGTCTCTTGCTGTCTCATACTGGGTGTTTAGAAACCTAAGAGGAATGTGGCATTATTTTGGTTTTCTGTGAGTGACTTGAGTTTTTAACATCTCCTCTCCTACAAGTGAGATTTCCAGAGCTGGGGAGGACAGATTTTGGCTTTTCCGTGGTGGCATCTGTCATTCTGGTCATAAATCCTTTCAGAGCACCAGGATTTTGCAGAAAAGAACTGGGCGGAGGATTCAGGGAAGTGGGTTCCGAATCTGAGGGCATGACCGTGGCAAGAAACACAGACCGGCTGAATCTTTGTGCCATGATGTCTTGGTGGAGATGGCAAAAGCTCTTACCTACCATGCAGTGTGGCACAAAGGGCACCGTGTTGTCACAAGTGCAGGTGGATTTGGAGCCAGGCTGCCTGGTCATGGCTGCTGGTGCTGGCTGAGGGACTCTGGGCAAGGCACTTCATCTCTTCCTTCTTCTGTAAACTGGAGCCAATACCAGAGGAGTTGTGGGGATTAAGTGTGTAAATACTTGTAAAGTGCTTAGATCTATGCCTGGCATGCATGTATATATATTTTTAAAGATTTTATTTATGTATTTGAGAGAGAGAGAGAGGGAGAAGCAGATTCCCCACTGAGCAAAGAGCCCGATGCGGGACTCAATCCCAGGACCCTGTGATCTTGACCTGAGCCGAAGGCAGATGTTCAACCAATTGAGCCACCCAGCCACCCATGCATGTATATTTGAATATATATACATCCAGCAAACACTAGTTTTTGCACGAAACAGACTTGAAAGGGTGGAAAAATGTGGAGTCATACAAGATACTAATTATTCCTGTCTCTCAAGGATGCAGAGACTAGAAGTAAAAGGAAGACCCGAAACATGTTTATTGCCCTCACAAAGTTTGCAAGTGAAAACACACACACCCCTGGCTGAGATGCGAAATAACACTTGGGTTATTTTGCCAAATGTCAACATCAGAGGAGGGCCAACATTTATTTGAACGGCACATCCATTTCATGGGGATGCTGGCTCTGTTCTTCTAATGTCTGGATGAGGTGACAAGAAAGGTTCAAAGGAGGGCAGAGAGAAAGGGAGGAGGTGGATGAGACAGGCTGGTGGGGCTGAGAGGAGGAGAAGCAGGTGCCCATTTCTGGGAGCTCCTATTCTGCATGGCAGTCCCCCTTCCATGCAGTTCTCTAATGACGGGAGCAGGGTCGCCTTGTCTACACCTATAGTCAGTGTCCGTGTGGAGAAGGGTCCCTGAGGGCCTTGCATAACTGTATATGGAAACTCCAAGGCGCCATTGAACTCCTGCTTTCTTTTAAAACTCAGCTCCTGCATCGCGTCCCCTGGGAAGTCATCCTTAAAGCTCTAAAGCAGACCTTTTCCTGGAGTGTGAGGCGAGACTCGATCCCAGGACCCTGGGATCATGACCTGAGCTGAAGGCAGACGTTTAACCGACTGAGCCACCCAGGCACCCCCCTTTCCCTGTTTCCTAATCACAGACCTGTGTATACCTCCAACAGAGTGTTCGTTAGGCCACCGAGTGTCCTGATGATAATATATACCGTTGTGAAGGTAACATCGTACATCATGTGTGCTGGTGCTGGTGAGGGCTTTTGAGCATTTGTGACTTTGAGGTATTCACAACAGTTAACATCTGTCCACCCTATTTGCTAAAATACATGTTAGTCATCACAAGACTGAATGTGCAGGCCCTTTCATGGGATGCTCTGTGTACTCTAATTGTTTGCCTGTCTATCTCATCAGATTGGCTGCAAGCTCCCTCAGGAGAAACTTTCTTCCACCTCTATCCCTTTCCCTCTTAGCACGGCATCAGCATCAGCATAGAACATGTGGTCAATAGGGCTGGTTGAACGTGAACATGAATGTGAATAAGAGAAAGGCACATATACTCGTTCAGTCAAAAGCATGCTAAAGAAAACCAGTTTAGTTGCTATTTTTGCTTGAAGTTTGTGGCATACTTGGAGTAAGACTGCCAGGTTCCTGAAATTCATCACTGGCTCTTCCCCAATGTGCTGTAATGCCAAGTGGGAGTTCTGAGATCCTGGCTTTACCTCTGATTTCACTTAAGTCTTCCTGAGAGCAGGGACCATCTCTGTATTATTTACAACCTTATCCCTAGCACAGTTGCTTGCATATAACAGATGTTCAACAAATGCTTGTTGAATGAATAAGTGATCACAATACTTGGCACAGTCCTATAACCATGTAAGACTAAACACACAGGTTTCCCCTGCTATCCCAAAACAGAACATTCCTATGAAAACTTTTGTAAGCCAAAATGATGTAAAGAAGCAATTATCATAAATTTATATGGAAAAATTTTGAGTGTTCCCAGACCCCCCAAAATAACCTCTCTTAGGTTTTCTGATACCTCAGGACACATCTTACTGATGGATGCACAGAATAAATGGAGATAAAGCACAGATGCTCACAGCCAGTTCAAAGCCATAATGGCTTGATGCTGAGATGCTGAGTGTCATGCCTGGAGAAGGAGCTGGGTGGTGCCACTCTCACTGCTTGGGGTGTGTGCTGCCTCTATCATGGCTAGGTTGACTGTAGAACCAAGACTGACAGCTGTTTTTACTTTTCACATGTTTTTGTAAAACCAAAAACCCTCTTTGGATTTCTTTCAGTTAGCAAAAACAGGTACTGATGTAGGTCTTTGGTAAAAATGAAGCGGCAGGCCACCTGGCTCAGTTGGTAGAGTATGCGACTCTTGATCTCAGGGTTGTGAGCTTGAGCCCCATGTGGGGGTGTAGAGATTGCTTAAAAAATAAAAAAAAATTAAAAAAGAGTATATTTTGAATCTTCAAAACAAAACTAAAAATGAAGGGGCATGTAGTGAGCTTTCAAAAAGTGAGAGATACATTTATAAATATGCATTATATATATACATTATAATGTGTATATTTTGTAAATATATAAATACAAGTTATTCATAGTCACACCATCTCATGCTATTCTAATTTACATTTCCACATTTACTATACCTTTATTTTATGCTCAAACAGGACTCTTTCGTGCCTTAGGGCTTTTACATACCTCAGCCCCCCCTTTAGAAAGCACTTCCAGCTACTCTTGCATGATCAGCCCCTTTTGATCCTTTTGGGCTCAACTTAAGTCACTTCCTCACTGGGACCTTCCCTCACCACTTTCTCCAGGCATGTGTCACAACTTGCAATAGTTTTTGTCTATTTCCTGTTATTTATACTATCCCTTTCTCCTATTAGAATACCAGCTCAGGAGGGAAAGGCTTCTGTCTGTTTATTCACCATTACCCATCCAGTGTCTGCTACGTGGCACACTCTCTGTAAACATTGGCTGAATGGACAATCGAAGGAATCAAAAAGAAGAGAACAAATACCACTCTCTTAATCTTCATAATTCGTTCCCCCCCACCCCCAAATATCCACTCTTAACATTTTTGGTGTACTTTCTCCTATTTTTTTTTTGAAGATCTTATTTATTTATTTGAGAGAGAGAGAGAGACAGTGAGTAAGAGGGAGAGGGAGAGAGAATCTGAAGCAGACTCTGCACTGAGCACAGAGCCCGATGAGGGCCTCAATCCCGTGGCCGGAAGATCATGACCTGAGCTGAAACCAAGAGTCGGACCCTTAACCAACTGAGCCACCCAGGCACCTCAATTCTCACCTATTTTTAAAAGATACATATTATACATCTATTTTTAAATAAACATAGTCATCCTATGCTGACAATTTTCTTACTTGCCTTTTTCCCTCCCATAATACATACTCCATTTTGCTCCTCTCTCGATGTTACTATTACTAAGCACACTAATGCATTATTACAGTCACAGTGGTCTCTTTGCTGTTCCTGGACCATCCCAGGCATGCCCCAGCCTCAGGGTCTTTGCACCTCCTACTTCATCTGTCCAGAAAGCTCTTCCTTTGGATATCCACATGACCAATGACCTCATTTTCTTTAGGTCTTGTCCAACTATCATTTTGTGTGACTTTCTCTAACTATTTTCTCTCTTCCCTGCCTTTTCTCCACAATACCTATCACTGATATAACATACATTTTATTTACTAATCAGTGCTCCATTTTCACCCCTCCTGAAGTGTAAGCTCCATGAGAGCAGGGGATTTTGTCTGTTTTTTTCTTTGCTGCCTCCCCAGTACCTGGAACAGTACCTGGAATATTTCTTGGTGTTGGTTGCAGTAAATCTTTGCCGAATGAACTATTCCTCTACGCCATCCATTTTAGGTTGTGGGACTGTGTGGGCCATGATGATTTAATTTGTTGAGTGAATGTAATACTACATGTTGACTTTCTTACGTTAGAATAATAGGAACATGAAAGGGTTCTTTGAGCTCCTCTGGGAAGGGTCATAAATTGGTTTGATGCGTGATCGTTTTTAGCATGAGGCCCCGGTTTTTGAGCCACTGTTTGGTAGCAGATTTTGTGCCCTGATTAGAAGCATGGTCCCTTTTCCTGTAGCTGTTCTTAGAACCTGTCGACCTGTCGTGTCTTATTTTCACTGAAGGAAACTGAATGTTTCTTTCTTTGCTTCAGATGGGCACATCTTTAGATCCTGAAGCAAGAGATGCAGCCCGTTCTCTCAGGAGTCCAAATGCAGCAACAGATTTTGCCTCCAAGCAAGTAAGATATGCCATAAAAACAAGCGACTTTCCTTCACCAGCCTGTTTCTCATTTGAATTTTCGATGCCTCGGTGGTCATTTCGAGATGAAAGCTAGTAGTAAGAAATTCTGCATTGGAAGGGGGAAAACATGCCCCATTTTCCCCAGGGCCTCCTGCTTTTGCTTGATAAAGTAATTCTTTGGATTCCATAGTCTCTACCTCTAGCCACTTTGCTTGGAATCCCTGCTGGTTCCTCTGAGAAATGTATAATTTGGCATAGCTGGCTAGAAAACCCCGGATCTGGGGTCAAACTATCAGCTCAGCAGTTCTTGAGCACAAGGTCAACACTGAAGGTGTTGGAGGGACTTCACAGCTGCCTGTGACGTCTGTGTAGATGCTTCTAGTAATCCATTCCCTGAGGGATAGGCAAACTCACAATAGGCTGGAGACTGAATGTGTGGACTCTGAGGCCAGTTGGCAATTGTCTTGCTCTTTGTGCCCCTTCAGTGTGCCCACCATCTTGTGAATTACAGAAAACATTTTGTCAGAGTTGTGTAGCAGTTCTTCTGGAGTGAGGGATTTTGCCTGCTCCTTGTTTCCCTATTTCTCTCCCTAACTCACTGCTTGGAGGATCCTGGCTCAGTATCTTCTGGTGCCTCTAATGGCTGTGAAGCCTACAGTTAATGATTAGCCCTTCCTAGAGTTCTCCCACTTCCTGTTAGTCCTTCTGTTGTACGGAGAATTATTCAAGATGGGGAAAAAACAGATAAGTCTGCGTTGCCAAGATTGCCTTCCATCATTTTTGGATGGGACTCTATCTTTGCTTTCTTTTGGAAGGTTCTGGGTGGGATGGGGACAATGTCTCCTACTTGTCTGAAAGAGCTGATGTCTCAGTGGTTTTGAGGATAAGTACGTTCATCAGGAACTGGGGTTTTGAAAGAATCCTACTAAGTCATGCTTCTCTCAGGTATGTGACCACAAAGAAAGAGATTCACCTTTCTTTGTCTCCTTTTTTGTCAGCAGAATCCTATTTTTAGGCCATTGGCATATAATCCAGCTTCTCTTACAACAGGGTCTTGGCATTCATTTTAGGAATTTCTAGAGCCATTAATGGTGTGTGACCAAGTTGAGGGTAGAATGTATTGTCTTGGTCCTCTTCTGGCAATACAGACGTTTGAGGAGCATGCTATTTTTAGAAAGTTTCAATATAGTACTGTCCAATGATCAGGGCACAAAATCGCAGATCCTTGGCATTGTTGTGAACAAAAGAAATTCCTTGTTCCTGTTTCAAGGCAATGTGATTACAGGGCCCCTGATCAGATAGGAGACCCAAGATGGATGCCTTCCTGAATGTGAGTCAAGTTTATCTGTACCTGTCCCCACCTTTATCTCTGAGCATGTCCTTTGCATTTGAAGATGATATGCCTTGTGTTTACCCTTGGTGCCATGCTGAGGGCGAATCATTCTCTCACCCGTGCCTTTGTGGTCTAATGTCTCACACAGCCAGATGGCAGACAGGCATCGTGGGCAGTTTTTGGCTCCTGACTGAGTGACGCTCTCCACATGACCTCTGGAGTAGAAGGGCAGAAGACGGGCCTCCCTCTGCTTGTTACTTGGAGATACCCCAGCTCTTCTCCATTCTCCATGGGGAAGGAGCAAGCCTGTTTTGTTTGTGTGTTTGTTTTTTGGAGAGGCTTCCAGTTGGGTTTTCAGATGAACTTGTTTCAGAGATTTTGCCTTTAAGGTTTAATCCTGTGGATAATTGAGCCGTAATAGACCAGTTTTACAGACCTCCTTTTTGGTGTGCTCAGTTCCAGTATTTAAGCTCACAAATGAGCACTTCCCTTGTGAGTTACTGAGTGTGTAGTTTGCCTGATGCTTGCACTTAAATGCTTATCAATATATGGGAAAGAAGGAAGTGTACCCTCATGTAGAGGACTCACAAGGTCCTATCATGCACTGTCGAGAGTCCTCAGGTATCCCTGAGGCCACAAGAAACAAGTCAGGAGGACAGCAATGATCTTTGTGTCGGGATTTTGTTTGTTTCTCACTAAATGAGATCATTTAGACAGTATTTCATCAATGAAGAGCAAAAGTCTGTTTTTCTCTCCACTTACACTCTGTAAAAAAGAAAGCAATGTTTACTCAAGCAATCCGTGTATTTCACACTTAGAGTCATTAATGTCAGTTGATTTTTTTTTAAATAACCATTTAGCAAATATTCACTAGTAAACGTATGTAATTAGAAGTTTCTGATGGTGGAGAAAAACAACTTAGTGACTTGCTTCTTTAGAAATAGCTTAACCCACTTTGCATCCACCATCGATTCAAAGGAAGAAAAACTGCCCTGGAGAACCCCATGGAGTTTACAAGGAGACATTACTAATGGAAACAAGCTTCCCTCGGTAGATCACAATATATGGCCCAAAACACAGAAGTTAAAAGAGGTGCTGGATAGAGGCCAGAGAGTGTCCTGTAGGTTAAAGGAGCAAGTCTCTAAATCTATACTGTTGCTTAATAGACAGTCCCTGCTGTGTTTTTGGGAAGGGTGAAATGTATTCATATGCACAACTAGGATCTTTGCGTTCAGGTGGATTTCTCCTGATGTTTCCAGTGGTAGTCTAAAGGAAGAGCTGACCATTTTCATGGCCAGAGGCCTTTGCTTTTGTGAGAAGAGGCACAATTCTACCCTTTTGCTTCTTAACAAGAACAAGCAGGAACTGAATCCTGGTAGGCCTGGTAAGACTAAAGCGATTTGCAAAAGAGAATACATTTCATGTGACCGAGCTGGTTATTCCCAGGCACATACTTCGGGATTTCACCAGGAACAAACTAGACGCCCCAAAACAAACAGCCCGAAAGGATTTGTGAACAGGAAGCGTTCCTTCCCTTGTTGACCTTAACTTATATGTTGAGTAAACAAGTCCCTGTTCTGTATACCCTGGTGTATCTAAGGCAGCTTCTAATTTCATTGCAATTGGACTGCATCCAATTGTCCCTTTGGTTGTGGTTCTTAGAAATGCCAAGAATTGGAGGTTGAGAGAGACCTGACTTAACTAGAGAAACCAAAGTAGATCAGGCTGTGAGTGGGTGTGCATGTTTCTCAGGTCGTGGGTGAATCACCTGACCTTCAGGGGGGGATTAAGAGGGGGGCACACATGACTTGGTGGCCCTGTCCGACTGCAGCTTAAGTGCAAACCTGGCAGTGCATTTGTTGTTCTAACTTTTAGATGTCTCGTAGCTGGTTTAATCTGGTGAGCACTCAGCCCAGGGGGGGTGGGCAGTTATATATTCAGAGTCTTGACTTCCACACTACCCCTGGCCTCCTGGTGCCCCGATTTTCTCTTTGGATGAAGCTCTTCACATGCTTTCATGACAACCTATGAATATGACTGAAAAAGTTTTCACAATCATGTTGGATGTCCTTTTTGAGGGTGATGGTTAGAATTGGGTTAGTTCTCATCATAAAGTTGTCAAGTAGTTTTGTCTCTATATGGGGGGTGGGCTAGACATTGCTTGATTGTTTGGCCCACTCACCCCTTGTTTGTGGCTTAGAAATGTTGAAGTTACATTGAGATATGAATCTCCCCTTGGCCAGAAGCCAGGAATGTCATGTAGGCCCTTTGTTTGATGTGATTCCTTATGCCCACTGTACTCCCATTACTTGTGGGGGGAGGCAGTATACGCCGGCATGCACGGGGACTCTGGGTCTCTGAATTTTAGAAGGTGACTTCCTCCTTTCTCACTTATTATATCACCTTTAGGCAACTCATCTTAATTGATCTGTTTTGTTTGTGCATCTGTACAATGCGGTTGGGGAGAATGGCGACTAATATTCTCTGAAGGCCTGTGCTTTGCTGACCACCTACTGTATCTGATGACACTGGAGACTCAGAACAATCTGTATTAGTTTACCAGTGCTGCCATGACAAACTACCAAAGACTGGCTGGCTTACACAACAGAAATTTACTTTCTCACAGTTGTGAAGGCTAGAAGTCTGAGATCGGTGTCTGAGGCTAAAAGTCTGAGATCAAGGTGTCTGCAGGGTTGATTTCATTCTGAGCCATTCATCCTTGGCTTATAGATGGCCGTCTTCTCTCTCTCTGTCTTCATGTGGTCTTTCCTCTGTGTGGATCTGTATCCAATTCTCCTCTTTTTATAAGGACACAAGTCATATTGCATTAGGGCCCCCCATATGTCCTCATTTTATCTGAATTACCTATTTAAAGGTATTTAGTTCAAAATATAGTCACATTGTAAGGTCCTAAGAATTAGGACTTCAACATATGAATTCTGGGGATGACACAATTCATCCCATAACATGACCCCCCTGAAGTAGGTCTAATATTACAATTTTTAGGTGAGAGAATAGGTTGAAAAAGGCTGTTTTACCTTATACAGAGCAGCAGAGCCAAGATTTGAGTCACCCTTTGATTCTACGTTTTGTGCTCTATTTTTTTCCCCCTCTGTTTCTGTTGAAGCAGACCTCCCTCCTGGGGAATAGTTGGTACAATGAGTTCACAAGTGCAGCATTTCCATAGCACTGTTCTTGTGGTTCTTCACCTCTGATTCTGACTTTCCAGAGATAACTTAAGAGTCTGCTTCTCTTCACTCCAATCATGAGATCTTATTATGCCTGTTCACATGTTTAGTAACACACTGTAACTCATAGTCTTTCTGTGCTCCATTAGACATCCAACGACAGGGACATAGATTCTAGATTTTAAAAGATCATTCTTTGTGAAAATGGCAAATGGACTTGTGATTACCTTTGAATCACCTCTTCATAGCCCGAGTTCACAGAATAAACACTCATTGACCCGGTTGACTCTTCCCTTCATAATCTTGAAACAGTTCAATTAAGTGCCTGTACAGTGGCTCCATATGTTGGCTAGATGCAAGGTGCCAATATTTCGACACTGCTTTCTCATTAAAATGATCAGGGCATAAGCCTGGAAGATTCCAGTGTGTGCCTCACCTGGGACCTCCCCAAGGGAAATGTGCCTGCCAAGCAAACCAGAAATAGTGTCAGAAAGGAAGCACACCCCCTCTGCTGGCTCCCCTCCTGGATGGAGTCATTAATGAGCACTTTTTACCCTTGGCAGGACCAGGTAAGTCTGAGAAGTGTACCTCCTGTGGTGTTTAAACGCATTCCAGTTACTCCCATGATAGCGATGCATGAAGAATCAACATATTGACCCCCCCAGAGTATATATTAAATTCTGAAGGATTAATCAAAACTGCACCATGTTGTGTGCAATTAAACCCTTGAAAGGCAAAATAAATTTGCTGGAGCAGTTGCAGCTCTCATACCACTTCTAGCCGGAATGAGGCATTTTTCAGTTCTATTACTAACAGATGAGTTTTTGCTCAGGCACATTTTTCAAGAGGTGGGATGGGCCAGAAGGAGGTATCTGCAAAACATTCTACGGATGGGAGGAGAACAGGGAGTCAAGCTCTTCTAGTGTTACACTCAGAACTGGGTAAATACCGAGCAAAATCCTTCCATCGGAAGGAGCACTGGATTGTGTCATTTTTCTTACTAGAGGAGAAAATGCCAAAAGAATTGTCTCGAGAATAATAGAGGGAGTGGAACCTCAGCCGCCTGCCAGGGCCCTCAGTGGTGATGGGTGTGCCCTGTAAGAGGGCCATAGGGAAGGATTACTCTGCTCACTTGGCTATGCTCCTACATTAATGAGGAGGATGATTTGGTGTGCATGTGCATTTCTAAATCAGGTGAACAGAATCTTGGAGAAGAAAAGAGTCCTGGGGTAAACAGAGGTACCTCTGCTCTCCCATTTAAATATTATGGTGGTGCCATATTGCACATTGTGTAGCCATTTTGGTGTATTGTATTTTTTAGAGTCAATTAGAGTCTGTTGCAAAGAGCAGGGAAACTGTATATTCAGTTCACCAAGGACTGAAAAAGGGAAAGGTTGGTGTTGGTGACACATGATGGCCAAGGTGTCACAGAAACTATACCTTCAAGCTAGCTTCATGTGCTAAAGGGGAATCAGGGCAATGCGAGATCTGTAGGAAGAGAGTTAAGAAGTTAGAAGTCTTAATGAAGGCAGGAATGAGACCAGAATTCCATTTTTCTTTGTCCACTTTTGACAGTATATTTCCTGTGCTAGCCAGAGTGCCAAGGCTCAAGACAGACTCAAAAGGATGAATAGTGTAGTAGCATGCTGCTAATGGCATAAATTTGTCTCCATGTCTCCTGTTTCACCAGAAAAAAAAAATTAGCAAATCAAGATGCCTTCGTTGCTCCCATAAATAATCCCAAACTGTATTAATTGCAAGAAAAAATATTATGTAGAATGGTGTGAAATCCTTGAATTAATAAACTCAGATGCCCTCTCTGTGTTAAATGTAGCAACTAGAAAAATAGGGATAATATGCTTAATTTATACAAAGTACATTTGTGGGTTTTTTTTTCCAAAGTTCAGAAATAAATTTTATCGGAAGATGCATTGAAAACTCTCATGACATCTGGAATATGGAGATCTAATTGCTGATTCAATGGCATTGCGAACACGCAAACATATTTCCTTGGTGAAATGTCAAAAAGGCAGCAATCAAAATGAAGCGTTTAAGCATTAAAATGAAGAAATGATGACGGGGTTGATTTGTAAACATTTATCTCTAAGCTTACTTTATGAAAAAGAAGGAATAAGTTCAGGAACATGATGGCAAATGTGCATACTCTGAGGGCACGGAAGTCTCAAGATGCATGGTGGGTTCAATTAAAATTTGTATTTCCCTAAATTCTGATAATCCCACTTGGCTTTTTTTTTTTATGTGGGGTTTATTGCACTTTCATGAATAGCAAGATGTTGCAAGGGGATTAGGGAAAGAACGGGCTGATTTTTCACCTTCAGCTTAGTTATCCTAAGATGGAGCATTTCTGTATCTTTGATATCATCCTTTTAAATGTGTTTTGGAGTCATTGCTTGTCTGATGGTGTTGGTTGGTGACAATACCTACTTTCACTTGTGTTATTGAGTGAGTCAGATTAGAAGCCTCTGGTCCTGGCATCATTAAACTTTGGCCGGACTTTGCAAGTCCAACCATTCTCCGGAGCTAATTGTTCGGAGGGCCAGTGGTCATTCACTCCTATCATATTCTTGGAGGCAGATTATGATTTCGGCATACACCTCACGTTTGCTTCTTCTTCTGATAGAAGAAGCACCTAATAACTGTTAACTGGGGCATTAACTATCAAACCAAAGTGTGTGAAGCCACCTCACAGAGAAGGCAAATCAACTTGTTGCTCAAGTAGTGTTCCTTTGTGCTTGCTTGTCCAAATCTCTACCTTCTAGAAAAGCAGTCCAGAAAGAAGTTTCCCATGTAAGGGGGAAATTGTGAAATCAATGAAATCTTCCATCTAAGGGGGAACTCACAATGATCTTGGCCACTAAATGAATAATCTCCCCTAGATGAATATATTTTCACTGTCCCAAATTATGCCAACCACATGCAATAACACCCCGCTTCAACGAAGACCTGATAAATAAAGAAAATCTGCTTGAGGAGGCAAGTTGCCTTCCCCAGAGCAAACATTTGTAAGGTCTCTACTGTATTGTGCTTGCAAATAACATTTATTTCTGTAGTGTAAATATGCAAGAGTTCATTTTAATAAAAAGTAAGTCCTAAAATAAGATAAAACCCATGACTAGACTTGCATTTGAAGATTTAGAGTGTATTCATCTGCTGGTTTTCGGTATAAATATTCATTGGTTTTGAGCTCTCAGGTGTTGGAACTTTTAATCTGCATTCAGATGGAGGTACTTTAATCAGAGAGTTCATAAAAGTCTGCAACTTTCCCCCCCAACAAGGAAAAAAAAAAACAGACCAGCAGAATAGAGGGTGCTAGGGCTTCAAAATAACCCACGAAGCTGAACTGTATTGGTGGTGGTGGGGGGGAAGTAAACACCAAATGCCATTTTGTACCATAATATCAATATTCTATTAAAAATAAATCTCTTGCTGTTAGACCGAAAAGTCTCAAAAACCTGTCACTTGACTGCAGTCTTCAGAGATGACTGATAATGGGTAAAAAATCCCATAGCATCTGTTTACCATGTACTCGCACAAACTGTTAGGAACGTTTTTAAATGTCAGCAGTAATGTATGCGTGTGTATGAGCTATCACAGGGCAACGTCGCCACCAAGACAGCATCGGGGACTGCTCTAAATTAGGTAGGTCAAGTGAAGAAGGTACCAGAGGAACCCTTGGAAAGGGTTTGTCTGGAAAAAAAAATGTTGTTTGTCTGGAAAAAAAAAATGTTGTTTGTCTGGAAAAAAAAATCTGAACAACAAACGTTAATACGTGAATACCTGGGAAACTCCCTACCAGATTTTGAATCAAGCCTTAAATCACAGGAAGGCTTATGAAGATCCCATTGCTAAGGTCAGTTTTGAGAGAGCAGAGGGTGGAGCGAAAACATTTTGCATTCCATGTATTTTGCATTAACAGGCTCTCAGCTTTCTCTTGGTAACCTAAGCACATATCAAGAGAAGAAAGTCATTGAGGTACAAATGCTGACTAAACAGTGTAACGGTGACAGTGTTGTCAGCAGCTGCTGTATTACTCGAGAATTCTGTGCTATTTAACTACTTACAGAGGGAGCACTGCATAGTGTCTGTCCCAGCAAAGTCATCAGGACTCCAGGCAGTTCTGAGAAAGAGCTTTAGAGCAGTTAGCTCTTTCTCCAAAACAGTAACAACAACAACAAATAAAACAGAACAACAACAACAACAACAAAACCCAAAAGATGTTTGGTAATTGATTTTGATAATGGATTGAATTTTTTCTGATCTGGTGACATTCCATGAGGGTAATATGGCATATAGATTACTGGAGGATGTAGGAGTCAGAAAGAGCAGAGAATAAAGTTTGGTTCTACCACTTGTAAGAGTACAGCATTGGATGTGTTTAATGTTTCGTATCTCTGCCTCAGTTTCTTCTTTTGCAAAATGGGGATGATCATGAATAGCACAGCCTTGTGGGGTCATTGGAAGGATTCAATGATGCATGCAAAATGTCTTCCTCAGCACTCTGTAAATGCTCCAGACAAATGCAGAGGAAGACCAATGTGAACTAGCGAAAAAGCCTAAACTATGCCATGTTTTAACATAAACGTGGGCTCATTATTTTCAAGTGTGCCTGAGAATTACGCTATGCCATCTAGAGAGTCTTACTTTAACATTCGGCGGCGTGATTCGTAATTCACATATCAGAGCCGCTGACCTCTGCTTATGCATGAGAGGTATGTTATGTACAAAATGGTTCCTTCTCGGGTGCTTGCAAGAGTAAGCTTCCTTTCTGATCTTCTTTCCAATTAATGAATTGGTTTATTAAACTCCTTTTTGAAGTATAGAACCAAGGTCACCTTTGGAATCCTTGCATTCTGGTTTATATTTTCAGTTGCGATGTTTTAACTAATGTGATTTTATTTTGTTTGGTAGTCATATACATTGCAGAGGGATAATATATAGAATCAGAGTAAGTGATTTCTTTCCATTGGTCCAATCTTATTAGTTGGGGAAATATTCAGAAGGATGCTTAACCTTCTCGGTTTTTTTGTGGCCCGGTATAAAATTTCTCATGCCACGTGTCCTATTGTAGTATCATTACTGAAGTATGCTCCATACCTAACTTCTGAGCTAGCATATGATTTCTACCAGAGCAGGGACCATGCCTTATTTACTGGTGCAATGTATAGTCTCCAAACAATGCTTGGCACTTCGGACAATCATTTATCTTTTGTTGGCTGATTATAGCTGTAGTGGTAGAGTGGTGATGGAATTAGTAAAGTCAGTTCTTAATGCTTTTAGAGCAATCAACGGATTGTTTTGTGTGCTAGATATAACTTTGGGGCTCAGATTAAAAACATTGTCAATACCTCTTCAGCCTACAAATTTTTCCTTTGCTCATTCAACATTTTTTTTTCCCACCAAGCCCTGTGTGCCTAGCCCTGTGCTAGATACTAACGATAGATATGGCCCCTGGCTGCAGCCGAGGGAGGTAGACAGATGAGTAAAGAAATGCAGTAAAGTGGAAGAAGTGCCCTTACAGAGGATGGTGAGAGGTTAGAGACAAGGAGGTGGCCAGGTCTATTTGAAAGGCACAGGAAACACTTCCTGCAGGAAGCAGGTGAGAAAAGCTCAGCAGGTTTTGCTGGGCAAGGAGAACGTTCGGCTGGGGGAGAGTGTTGTGGGCCAAGCGAACCAAATACAGACCACCTGGATCAGCAGGCGTGGTCTGGGCATAGGAGTGAGGTAAGCGCTTGAGAGATGAGTCTGGAGAGGTGAGTGGGACCAGTCTCCTGGACTAAGGAAGTTGAACTATATCTCATAGGTGGCGAGTGGATGCTCGAGTAAGTTATGGCATGACTTAATTTTCATTTATGGAACCATCAAATGTTAGGACTGGAGGTGGATTTAAAATAAAGGCTACCTACTTTACAGATGAGGAAATGCAGGCCTGGAGACATGAAGTAAGTTGGAGGCGATGGTGCATAATAGGAAGATTGGGAGATTGCTAGGGGGACTGTTTGTGGTCAGAATTGGGTCTGGCCATCTTATTAATTTGTATGTCATCAAACAGGTCGATCTCTCTGAGCCTCTGTTTATCGATCTTTAAAATGGTGACTGTGATTTCACCTGCCTTACTAGTGAGTAGGCAGGTATTGTCGTGGGCTGAGTTGAGACAACGTGTGTGAAGGCCTCTGAGAGCATGATGTGCTGGAGAAACATGAACATTATTATTTTGTTAAAAGCTTGGTCTTTTGCCTCTGGTTGCCTGGGTTTGAACTTTGGCCTCTCTGATTCTGGGTTATACATGGAGATAATAATAGAATCTACCTCAACGGTTGTTGTGAGCATTAAGTGGTAATGCATATAAAACACAGTCCCCTGCACATTGCAAGCTCCTAGTAAATGCTACCCATTATTAATGCATTATTTTAATTAGTATTAGTCTGATATTCTTTCCAGGATACCCTGCTGCTTTTCTTTGACCCTCTCCAAGACAGCTTTAAAGCCACAGAGATCTTGCACTTGATCAGATGTATTTTTCTAGACATTACGATGATGCGCCATTTGCTGGGTGATGGCATGTAGACTTGGGCTGTTCAGTCCTATCCCATGGAATGCTGGGCACCATTTGTAGATCTCTACCAAGCAGTTTGTGGAAGTCTTTGGCTCTAACTAAGGGGTTATCTAAAGTTACCCTCATCACCTCATCTTGAGTCTCAGTGGTTGTACGAAGAATTACAATCTGGAAGGTGAAATCTTCCACCTGCCACCCCCTGTTACTGTTCCTTTAGATGCAGTCTTGTCATTTATATTCACATGCTTCAAACGATTACAACACCCAATCAGTTCATTTTAACCTTAGTACAAAACATAGCAGTCCTTAAAATATGGAGACACATTTAAAATTATTGCCATATTTACATGATACATTCCTGTCACTCGGTGCCCTGACTCCTTATTGAAGTATTCTTCCTGGTGACGTATTCTGGGTTGCCCACCTTCTTAGAGGGTGTGGAGTATTTGGTCACTTTCTATGATTCGCTGGGTGAGGTTTCATTGGTGGTTAGGGGAGATGCTAGTTCATTTTACCCCAGACTTCAGATTCTTTTCTCAACTTTATGGGTGAGGATTAGAGTCCTATTTGGGGCATGGAGAAAATCATCTAGGCTCTCACCTGGGCAGACAAAAGAGTTGTAAGAGAGGATGGGGAAGAGAATTGTTTTTGTTTTTCTAATTGCTATACATCTAACAATGATACTAAAGAAAAATTTGAAAATATAGGTAGGAACCACATATAACCCTATATTCACACATCTATTGGCTTTGGTTTTGCTTATTTCCTTCCTATCATTGTCCACACATACACACATTAATAGAGTGTGACAAGTTTGAATGTTGACTCTGGTTTTGGGAGCTGAGATCAGCATTTGTTGTTTCTGTTACTGACATGTAACTTCTCAGGATCCATGATTTACTCATGCAACCAAATACTACTACTACTACTACTACTATGTCATTTATTTAGTACTTAGTACTTATGGGCAGTGTTCCAAGGGCTTTATACATTTATCAATTCATTTAATTTTCATAACACCCCTTATGAGCTATGTCCTCTTATCCTCTTCTCCACTATAAAGAAGGAAAACTGAGTCACAGTGAAGCTAGGTAATTGGCCCAGAGCTGTTGAATTTTAATGGTAGAATTTGGACTAAATGCCCAAGCACCACACCAGACTGCCAGGTGACGGGGGATCTGAGCATACCTCACAGAAAAGGCTCTGCTATAGGACAGTGGTCTGGACTTTCTGTCATCTACCCCTTTTTCTACAGCTATGTATGGAGGGTGCTAAGGAAGCTCATTCCAATGAAATGCAGGCACATAATAACTTGGGTGAAAGGAAATCAAGAACAGTGTGCAGAATTTGTGTTTGGTCTAAACATTATTTACAGAGCTATTATTGTAGGCAAGGAAATTAACTAGGGATCTAGTCTTCATCTAACTCTATTTCTGGGGACTCATTTGGTCCAATATGGCTTCTTATTGTTCCTTTATGGCTGGATTCTTTGTAAGATTGTATTTATTTATTTATTTATTTGACACAGAAAGAGAGAGAGCACAAGCAGGGGGAGCAGTAGAGGCAGAGGGAGAAGCAGGCTCCTCACTGAGCAGGGAGCCCGATGTGGGACTCGATCCCAGGACCCTGGGATCATGGCCTGAGCTGAAGGCAGATGCTTAACTGACTGAGTACCCAGGAGCCCCATGCCTGGATTTTTATACATTTTCTTCCTTCCTTCCTTCCCCCCCCTTCCTTCCTTCCTTCCTTCTTTTCATAATGGCACACTTACTGATACTGATACTAGCCATATTTATATAACTCCTTCCACACATACCACTTTTTGTGTGGCTCAATTAGCATCCTTGATTATGGAAATTTTCTCCAGGAAGAAATGGAAAGTTGTCATAGAACTTACGTTTTTATTCAGTTGAATCTTTATCTTTACTTGTATTTGCTTTGTAATATTATGTATATATCCATATACATGTGCATGTGTCTATGTATATACATAATGTTTATTTGATATCATATTATATCATATATGATTCTTGAGAATTGTACTGAAATTCTAATAATCAAACAATGATCCACCCCCATCTCCTCCTTTTCCCCATTAGATAAAAATGTTTCTAAACAAAGAGTTCTATGTCATTGAAAATCTTCAAATACAGAAGAAAACTGGTGCTTTGGTTTATGAAAGCCTTTAGAAAGGCTCCCGATCCCCTCCATTTCCACCTGTTTTTATTAATTGAATAGTCTAAGCACAGGGTGCATTTGAAACTTTTCAAATACTCTGGCCACAACAGCTAATGTTGGATGGTGCCCTGGTTAGGAAGTTTCTCAAGGCTAATCATTTTTCAAAGGGGGGAAAATAAAAACAAAAAACCCCAAGTAGATTGATAAAAAGGGCACGATGTTCTTGATGAGGCAGGCAAAATCTCAAGGCATGGCTCATCCCCTCTTTTAATTATCCAGTTCATTTAGTCAGCTGTGATCCAGGACTTTGGGAGGTCACCTGCAGTGCGAAAGGAAGGCATGGAAGCTATTGACCCACAGTTTGGTTCAAGGGTGGAAAATGGCCACCCGGGCTGACTCGTCCTTTTACAAATGGAACCTAGAGAGAAGGGCTCTGGGTGTGATATGTGGTGCCGAGAAGTCCTCCTGATGCCCTGAGCTTTCCTGAACCTCATCATAAAAACGTAATTGTGTCTGAGAAATTGGCTGGTCCGCCAGCTTTTGTGATGGCTCATTCACTTGAGCAGAGAAAGCTCCAGAATAGAAAGTTACAGGTAATATAACTGGAATGCTGCCCTCGGGAAGCCATAATTAACATTGGCACTGTTGTCAGACCCCCTCACCTTTTCCCTACCTCTGCTGATTATTTGATATACACGGGTGACCTTTTAGGGATTCCTACCATCATGGCTAGACAGCCTCTGAGACATCTTCAGGCAGGGGAAAGGGCCAGAAAATCTCACCTGGTTCCTGCCTCACTATCTCTGAGACTCACTTGTCCTAGGATGACTAAGGAAAGTGCCTGTCTCAGCCTGCTACCAGGCTTCTATTCAATCCTTGTGAAGTCACACATCCCAGTTAGGCCACTCACCATCCTGTAGACCATTTGAGGTATGTTTCCTCCAAGGAACCAGAGAAATGATTTTTGTCCCTTGTGTAACTTTAGACTGCAAAGGACATTACTGATTAGTTGACCTAGAAGACCTTTTTGGTCAATTTACTCATGTAAAAAGTGATTGTGTTTGTGTGTGGTGAGAAGCCAGGCCCGGGCAATGATTTAAATTACTATGTCAACACTCACACAAGTCAGAGAAGTTAGTCATTGTCAGATGATGTGCTGTTGGCATCTGCAATGTGTTGTAGGGCCAGCAAGATCTGGATCGGAGTCTGGTTCTGTCACTTACAATGGGCAGGCACTCCCTGTGGGCCCCTCACCCAACCTTTCTTTCTTTTTTTTTTTTTTTAAAGAATTTATTTATTTATATGACAGAGAGAGACACAGCGAGAGGGGGAACACAAGCAGGGGGAGTGGGAGAGGGAGAAGCAGGCTTCCCATGGAGCAGGGAGCCCGATGCGGGGCTCGATCCCAGGTCCTGGGATCCTGACCTGAGCTGAAGGCAGACGCTTAACGACTGAGCCACCCAGGCGTGCCCCTCACCCAACCTTCCCCCTCACCCAACCTTTCTGACCTTCCTTTTTCTTTCCTTATCTGTAAATTGGGGATAGTGATGACTCATTGCGAGGTTCAAGAGCAGCCTTCATTTCATAACCAGCCAAGGGTTTAAAACAATAACACCTTTGAGCTCATCGTCCCCTTGGTTTGGTTTCAGTCTCATGGAGGCAAGGGGAGGTATTAGTTGATTTATTCAAGGAGCTCTGTGGGCCCTCTTGAGAGAGGTGGGTGGGGCAGACAGATATATGAGCCATAACCCCTCAGCTCAAGGAACCAAGGTGCTGGTTACTCTACTGAAGACATATGCTACATTTAGTAATTTGGGCTATGCGCACACACACACACACACACACACACACACACACACACACGTTCTTCCTATATGAGCCTCTAATGTTCTATAAAACTTTTCAGCAACTTTGCAGATTTGATGCCATTATTTGGAAATTGCTGGTCTTTCCTATAGAGATAATGACAAAGAAAGGGGATTAGGGAATAGGGAAGGAGAAAGGAGGGGGGCAGGAGTGGAACAGCTTCTGCCAAAAGAGAAGGGGGCCAGCCAGGTATCCTTCAAACTAATGGCAGATGCCTTAGGGCATGTGTTGGTGCTTCTCTGGAAGACTCAGAGGCCAGAAGTCCGCAGCTCCCTATCATATAATCAGTAGGGCAGAGAATATTGGCCTGGAGACCACCATGGGGAAGGGGGTGGGGAAGGAGCCTCTGCACGTTTGCTGTCTGTGACAAAAACAAATTTATAGTCATTTTGTCGGCACTCTAGTGGAGGGAGGACCTGGCAAGTTTCTCGAGAGCCCAGAATGATAGTGTTAAGTGGGAGTTAATTATGTGATCCGCATCATGATTAATTTAAGATGTGTAAAATACCATTGTAGGACTCTATGTAGCAGGGGGTCATTATTCTGCATGCAGTTTGTGTTGGTCATAAAACATATTTTGAGATCTTTTCACAGTGCTGCCCTAACTTCAGGCTGTCTAATCCAATATTTTCTAGGAAGCCTTGTGTTCCTAACTGTGAATTTCAGGGGTTTTCTGGACCCTCATCCCGTGCTTTCTTTCCTTCAAAGAGAGAGTGTAAAGTATTTACTCTGAGAATTTGCAAGACTTGGGAGGTTTTCTGAAATTCTTGTGGTGTCCTGTGTTTACCATAAATCTGAGATGGTGATACGATCAGCAAGCTTATTTATGTATGAATCCAAAACACGGATACAATTTAAACAGAGCATTTCCCCCCCCCCCCCCCCCCTTGCTAGCATCTCCCATCATGGGTTGAAGATGATTCTCACAACTGCGGTGGACAGTCTGTTGCACTGTTAGATATTGATTAGTAACTTAGTTCGCAGTAAGTTGTTCTCTGTACTAACATTTGCATCACTTTCCTAAAAAATGCCTTTCTGTCTTCAGCTCCCTCTCCAATGTCACTTGAAGACCGTGTCTGGCCAGCAAGTGAAGGCCCTCTGCTCTCTGGCTTTCTAGAAAACAAGTCACTTCCGGGGAAGGCGGGTAGCTCAGGGAGAGGCGCTCGGATTGCGGGTCATGCCATCGACTGTCAACGTAAGGTGTGTGTTGGCATCGATAACGTGACTCTTCAGGAAGTGATAACTTTAAAAATGTATGATGAGTACCAGTGAATTAAGACAGATGGGCTGATTTGTGTTATTCCTAAAATAACGGGCAAGTAGGTGTTTATCTCATTTTACAACAGGATCAAATTGCTTTTGGAGTGATTCATTTGTGATCCCAGCTAAGCTGTACTATTAATTTACTTTACTTCTGACTGGTGTGTTTGCCTCAGTATTTATTGTTTCACATCAGGATTGTGGAACCAGGGTGAGGCTGTGATACCTCCACATTTGCATTTCAATGCTGGGGTTATGGGTCAGCATGGGAAGGTAGCATGCCTAGCTGCAGTGTGGCTATTGGAGGTGTATTCATAGACCTCTCAGGTGTGGAACCCTGATGATTATTATAACCTTCCAGTAGGTTCTCCTGCCTCCAATCTCTCCCTATCCTCGTCACCCATGCTGGACACTGGTGCTTGAGTGCTATATTTAACATGCAAATTAGATTCCATCACAGCTCTCTCTCACACTTTCTCTCTCTCTTTTTTAAAGCAAACCCAGATTCCTACAGGGACCAGGCTTACCAAAGGCATGGATCCAAGTAGGTGCTTTAGGGCCTATGGTGACTAAGTGAGCATACTCCATCCAAAAAGAGCCAAAGCTATGCCAGCTATTGGGAAAGTCAGCCCAGCTTCTTAAGGAAAGTCAGAGATCCAGGTTTATGCAGAATGTCTTGATTCTGAAAACTTAGCATAGGCCAAACTAATTGCATTTTTGCACAGTTTTGCACTTTGAATCCCTGGCTTATAGTCGCTCACTGGTCCACCATTGGACCTCAAGGTGATGTCTAAACTCTTGAGCATGGAATATGCAACTCTTAATAATCAGGCTTTGTTTCTATGCTTATCTACTGCATTGCACTCCATTCCCACTAGTCTCTATGCCATTCACACTGAACCAGCTATCGTGAAACCTTCCATACTGCGATGAGTGGGTTCCGACTGTGGAGGATGAGGGGGCAGGGACATTGGCTATGAAGTGGATGAAAGGACTGGGGAGAACTTGGGCAGCTAAGCACGTGGGCTCCAGGGACCCCACTGCAATATCCAAATGCATCCCAGTCCCATCTGTAGTTTTGTACCACATGGTGGCAAAGGTCGACTCTGGCTTGGTTAGCAATAGGAACCATTCTGGGTGGCTGGAACTCTCAGAATAGCAGCAGTCATTCCAAGAATCTCTAGCTAGATGTCATCTGTTTTGTTGGCCCACTCAGGAGCAAGTGGGATGAGAGAATACTTGGTATGTGGGACCCGTGTTAACATCCCTGTGTGTGTGAGAACACCATGTGCACACATGCACACACAACTATACCAATAGACACGTGTGCACACACACAGAGCAAGAATCGTAGCTGTCCCTATTTGAGAATTTGGGCTGGAGAGAGGAGCCAATTCTTAATTATGTCCAAATTCACATTATTGCATGACACACCACCCTGGGATTTTTCGGTGCTTGTAGCTGCTGAAATGCTAACACTAGGCTGTGTTTAGCTTCTGGGCTTTTGTCAGGACTGTTCTCTCTGGTGGCATCACCCTGGTTAACTCTTCTTAATCCTTGGGATACAATTTCTATTTAACCACCTCCTTGAAGAGAAGAGGTTAAACCACCTCTTTGCACCCCTAGGAGGAACCAGGTACTTCTTCAGAATTCTTGGTATATCTGAACAACTAATCACATCTCTGTGATTGGTTCATTCCACTTTGGGTCCCAGGTTAGGCCTCAGTTGCTCAGGCACAGGGACCATATTCTTGATACCTGTTTCTTTTCCCAGGACCTTGTGGTAACTAGTGAGTGTTCATTAAATGACTGGAAGGATGGAAATAAAGTGTAGCCAAATGGCTGCAGAAAAGTGTGCCGAGTAAGAATGAAGCCATTTTTTTGAAAACAAAATATATATTTATAATATATGGATATGCTATATAATAGATTATAATAGATAATAGATAATAATGAAATAGATAACAATATGCAGTAAGTTAATATATTCATATGTATATAATGTGCTCTGGCTCCTATAGGGGTGCTAAGAAGTTAGCATACCTTCCTTTCCATTCCCCCCCCCCGCCGCACCAGCAACATTATTCCACATTTTAGTTTTGCTTTCAACTTCCTGGCCCAGAATGAAGGTCTCTATGACTGAGGCCTTTCTTGCCGCTTCCTGGCTTGGCCTGAAGTCAGATACAGCAGAAAGGAACCTCACAAATAGGTCTGCTCTTGCCAGGTCCCTGGCCAAATTGAGAAGTCTTGATGCATTGAAGTTCTAAGCACACTGTCCCAGCGAACCCAGACTCTCAGGCTTTCTCTTCCGCTCTCCCCCATCATGAGTACGAAGGTCCCTCGGCTTGCTTCTACCCCCTCAACTTTTCCATTCCCTTTGAGTCAGCGTCAGTGACGTCCTCTTTCCAGAGGCTTTGCGTCTTGAGTCTTGCTAAAATGATGTTCTCAGGAACAAAGGGAACTCAAGTTCAGGGTTAAGATGCTAAAATCAGATTGTTCTCCTCTGGCAGTAAATTGGTATATGCCACTCTCACCACTGCCGCAGATAAAATTAACCATGCGTTGAAATCATGGCAATAGGCAGTGTCATCAAAGCTTACTTGTAATGAAAATATGATGTTTCAAACCTAAACTCAGGAGTATAATGAATGTAGGACCATATGTTCCCCTCCCACATAGGGCTGCAGAGAGGAGATGCTATTTAAAATATAGAGCTGTGGATGGGGCTTGTGGTTTTCTCTGCATTGCTCGCCCCTGGTCACCAGTGGGTTGTCCAGGAAGAGTTGGGGGAGGGGGGGCAGATCACAGGTGCCCAGGCCTGGCAGGGATGGCTCCGGTTGCCAGCAGTTGTGCTTAGGCAACTATGATAATAAGGAGGAGAAGCAGGAAAGGACCTGAGAGGAGCTCTAGTGAGTGTGACCCTCAAGACCTATGATGAGGCTCAGGGTTCCTGAGGGCACGGTTAGTTGGTGTTCCAAGTTGTTTGAAACTCAGAGACAGAGGAAGAAAGCATCATTTCAATAGCTAGAAACCCGTGTTCTCCCTCACTAGCTTTTTCATGGCCAGAGCTGTCTCTCTGAAGGGGATGAGTGCTGTCATGCAACCATGTGCTTTGGCCATCTTGCTGCTTGGACTTCTGATGCAACTGCCTTGGAGGTCCCTGGGTTCACCCCAAATCCTCACAGTCACCCCAACTGACAGTTATTACCAGCTCTGTTTTTCAGATGAGGAAACTGGGGACCAGAGAGATTAAGTAGCTTGCTGGAATGATGGCCAGCAAGCTGAGTTATTTTATACTTGTTGCTGCAGGAGAGAGGGAGAGACAGTAAAGCAGAGGAGTCAGATGACCTTGAATCCTCACTTTGCTATTGACTAGCTATAGGATCTTGGGCAAATCACTCATTCTTGGTCTTGATTTTCTCATGTTTAAAATAAGAACCATGCTTTATCTCAAAAGCCTTTATGGGGATTCAATGAGAGATGGCACATAGTGGGCAGGAATCAGCACATAGTAAGTGCTCACTCAGTCTTGGTTATGAGCGTCATGCTGTTGCCTCCGCCAGGGTCTTTGGAGTGACTCTGTGCTGTTTCCGAACCATCCTTCCCCACATCCCTGCTGGCAAGCCTGGCTGGGGTGGGACCAGATGGTGGTGTTAAATGTCTACTTTAAAAGAATTTTTTTGCAAAGATTGTATGAGACAATATATGTAATGTTCCTGGTACAGAGCAGGCATTCCACACCGGTGAGATTTTTATTCCTCTCCTACCCAGAGCTGCCTTCCCCTGGTACTGACATTATTCTCAGGCCCCCAGTGGTGGTGTCCGTCCTAGGTGTTCCTGTAACCTAAGAAGGAGACTGGCATTTAGGACTCCAGAAATATGCTTCTGATGGAGGAACTTCGAGCCCCTTTTACAAGTATAAGAAGATGGTTTGGGATGTGTTTCAGAGAGTGAAGAGCAGGCAGAGTTTTGGGGAAGTTTCGGGGCCAAGGATTATGCATGAAGAGACATTCATGTCTCTTCAGCTCATCCCAGATAAATAAAAATGGATGAAAGCATCCATTTCTTCTTTTTATTCCTCTCTCTGTTAAAATATGCGCCATATTATCCAAATTAAAATCCTCCAACCAGTTGCTAGTTGTAATTTTTTTTCCTTTCCTTTTTTTTTTTTTTTTTGCCATATGTGTATACTATACCAATGTAAAGTTGGCCAGGTTTAGGCTTTCATCAGGCTTGTTAAAATAATGAGGTACAAATGGATTGGTGACCCTCTTGGGCAGCTCCCTAGAGAAGTCCCTACATCTCTCCCCACCCTTTCACTTTCTCCAACTGAAAACTTGGTACATTCCTGCCTTCAAAGCCAGGACTTCTAGGTCTAGGGAAACAGCTGATTTGGGAGAAACCTTCTGAGGGCTTCTTTCTGGTGAAGTGGTGACCCTGAGACCCGAAAGGGCTTCTATTTCAGACCTGGCTCTTAGCTCTTAGATGGAGAGGCTTTGTCATCCAGCGGTGGGGGCAGCGTCTGGAGGTGGAAGGAGGAAAATGTCTGTGGCTCATCTTCTTGGTTTTGATCAAACATCTTTTAAAAAGGTTTCCTGACAAAAGAGCCTCCCTCATGCGCTCAGGGAAAGCAGGCTTGGCATTCCATTTTATGTTGAGACAATGCAAAACAAAATCCCTCCCCAGTGACTGCCTGATAAAGGAATAAATTGACTGTACAAGGTGATGTGTTTGATAGGTCATTCTCGCCGATGCACTAGAAACACCTTCTATTAAGAACAAAATGAGGACAAATTTGTTATGCACCTTTTGTTATTTTTAGATTGCATTGACATTTTTTTTTTCAGGTTGGAGCCTATTATCCTGAACTTCCTAATAAACAGGAGTGACTTAGAAAACCTTTCATTGTGTTGACCTTTACTTAATTTTCTATGCAAGTGAAAAAAAAAAATCTATTACGGAGGACCAATCAGCACTTGAAATATCTTATGTGTATATGTTATGCTTATAAATAGATACGAGTATGGGCTTTTGAGTATATTTTTATCAGCTTGCATGAGGGTAAAGGGCTCATTTAAAAATATATATGTATGTCTCTATATTTATCTGTTTCTGAGAATGGGGTAAAATTGTTCATTTAGGACCATTGTGGTTCTAGAGATCATGTGGCTGCTAAAATGTTAAAACCGGGTAGTGTTCTAAAAATAATAATATTCCACTGTGGCTTGCCTTTGGTGAAAGCTCTGCATAGGGCAATTAGACAAACATGATGTCGTGGTGCCGATTTCCTCTTGAGCAGAAGGCCGCGGCCGGCAATGAAGCTGAAAGTGTTTGCAGGGCCTGAGAAGCACAGAGCCAGGAGAAGCCCACATTGGACAGCAGCACCTTTTAACATTTGGAAATTTTTCTTTTAATTTTCTTCAAATGTTCCAACTGTAGGAGGGTGGGTAATGCAGCCGTTCTTTGTAGCTTCTCTTCTGGCAGGCCGACAAGAAAATCAGAATGCTGCTGGAGTCCCTGACTTGGCCCATAAATAGCGACAAAGTGCTGGGTTTTGAAATGCCTGCGTAGCTCATTGACCGTGCGTGATGGTGGGGATGCTAATGGTTTCTGTGGCCTGCAGGTGACAGGAAGATTTCTGCAGGCAGGGCTTTGTTGTAAATTCAGTCTGCCATGCCGCCTCCTACCATCAGAGGTGGTTTCCAAGTGATCACAGGCTTTTTGAGTTATGGCGAGGGGCGCCAACGTGAATGATGGGTTTGGCCTAACACAGCTGTTGCTCCCGTCGTGTGGAATTCCAGAGGACGTGTAAAAAGAGATGGTGCTTTGGAGAATCAGGAATTAGAAATGAGGCTCGACTTAATGGAGCAGAGCAGGGACTTTTGTGATGACACTGTAAGAATTGCTTAGAACTTGCAAGTGATGGTTCCAGAGCTGTGGCGGACGTGAGGATAGTTCATCCGATACATATGGATCTTCCTGATTATTACTATTTATTACTAATAGCAATGATGTCTTGTGCCTGCAGGGGACTTTAGTTCCACAGGGCCCTTGTATCTGAAATCTCATTTCATCCTCATATCAAGTGGCAGATATTTATAGAGGGGGCAGTGTTCTTTCCCGGGGAGCCATCAGGCTCCTTTTGAAGTGTGCCAGGCGCTGTTGAAACTTAATTAAAAAGACACATTCTCTGCCCACTAGGCACTTACGGGCCAGAGAAATGAGAAAACAGCTAATGCTAAACGCACTAGTTGAGGGAGTGAAGGGTTTTTTTTGTTGTTGTTTTGTTTTGTTTTTTGGTTTTGTTTTTGTCTGTTTTTTGGTTTTGTGGACTTACTCCTGGAGGAATGACACTGATAAACAACACCATCCAAGGACATGAGTATGCTCTTGGCCCTGTCCTAGCTGGCACCTCGTGTGGATTCCCCCGTTCAGCGCTCACAGCCGCCGGACACCGTTGGTCTATTAGTTCTGTTTTATCAAAGAGGAAAGTGAGGCATTGAAATGAGCCCGAGGCCATGCAGCTGGTAAAGGCATTAGCTGAACTCGAATTCGGGCCACTTGCTCATCGTGGAAAAGTATAAAACTCTCTGTTTGGGGGGATATCATTACTTTAGGGTTTTGAAAGCCTTCTGGGACGCCCCTCCTCAGTAGACTATTGACCAACTTCACTGTGTAGCCATCAACTTGGTTTTCTAAGCACTGTGAGGACTAGAAGATAACCCAGTGGGGAAGGCAGCAAGTCCCGAGGGTGGGCTCCCCAAGGCTCCCCCCCCCACCTCGGAATGCTCTACCTAAGGCTGAGACAGAGTCTTTCAACCTAAGCAGGGCAGGGCTGTGGTGTGGAAAAGAGGTGGGATTAGGAGTCTGAAGGTCTGAGTTTGAGACTCCAGCGAGTTTGCCCCAAATCCTGTCTGCGCTTTAGTGTCATCCCTATAAAATAGGGACTTTTATACAGATCTCGCCTGTTTCCTCATGTTCCTTGGACCTGCCAAGCTTGTTCTCCACTCCCGACCTTTGCGTGTGCTGTTCCTTCCACCAGGATTGCTCTTCCCAGATCTTCCAGTTGGCTGGTTGTGTCTCATCATGTTCACAAATCAGCTTCCAGAAAAGTCTTTCTTGACCACATGGCTGAAGTGTCAGCTCTCTACTCTTGAGTTTCTATTGCAGGATTTTATTTCATATTTTTATTATGCTCATTACATTCTTAGTATGCTTATTGCTTTTAGCAATGATCTTTTTACTTACTTGATAATCTGTGACCCCAAATGCACTAGAGTGTCAGCTCCTGAAAGCAGGGACGGTGTTAACACATAATCCCAGTGTCCAGAATTGTGCCTGGGGCAGAGAGGGTGCTTAATAATTGTTGAAAGAATGAATGAGAAAATAAGTAAATGAGTTGTTCAAGATGCAGTAAATGAAAATCATACATACAAATTGTTGTAAATATCAAGCACAAATACAAGGAAAACATGGAGGCAGATCTGCTTGGGATATTTAGATACAGCCATGGCCTCTACCAGAAAACTTGCTTAGGTGGTTGCATAAGGATGTTTCTCTCACCTGCTTGTGCCTGTTCCAATTACTGGGTTGCAAGATAATAGCTGACTTAAAATTAAAAAGCCTCTTCCCCCCCCACTCTCCTTATCACAATGCTGGAACGGAGTAAGTAAATTTCTTGGATGTGTTCTTGATTGGAATTGAATAAAAATCAATGTAAAGTGAAACCCAAATCCTTCCTTTAGATCTTCCTTCAGACAAAGTTTCAGGTCTCTGATCTTGTCAGGGAGGACAATCAAAGGGAGGATGTGTTGGGTCAGTCTTTGGATAAAAGGGAGCTCAAGAAAAGCCATTAATGATTTTTCTAATACTTGGTCAGCATTAAAAAGGCACCTCGTTGGTAATGAAAATGATAGCATTTCTGGTAGCCACACAGGGTTCTCATCTTACTGGGAGCTGGTTAGAGAATCTTAGGCACACTGCCATTTTGCATCCTATTTTAATGGGAATAATGTGAATCTTGGTTGGTAATGTTCAGAATCAGAAAACCTTCCACCTATGGGCTACGCTTTCAATAAAGATCTAAACTGAGGTGTTTGTCTCTCCACATGACATATGCAGAATGATGTATGCCAAGATACTCAATTTTTTGCAAGCCACAGGATTTTCCTAAGCATGTATGACTGCCTTTGCTACCTACCCTTACCAGAAAATGTTTATTTAAATATTGCACCATCCCCACAAGCACTTTTATTATTTACCGATTTAAAAAAATGACATCATTACTTTTCTTCTGAATTTTTTAAAGCGACAATTGTGCAATTAAATTACTGAATTCATTTATATTTAATTGTGCTTTTGGTTTAATGTGCTATTGGACGACATTTCTTTCTGAGGCTGTTAGTTTTCCACGCAACACGGAGAATCTAAGGCTATATCAAGGAAATATATTACATGGGCAAGACAAAGTCTCATTAGTGTTATTTATAGCATGCTGAAACCTCATTAGGCGAAGGTATGCTGGATTCAAAAATGCATTACCGGGAACGCTTTATTTTTTGTACCGGAGAAATTGCTTTTATTGTGTTTCTTTGTCACAAGCATAGTGGCTACTGGACATTTTGGTTTCTTAAAGTATGAAATAAATTAAGTTAGAAGAAAAGAGTAATTAATCCACTCACAAGTATAGCCTCATCATATTAGCAGAATGGCCTCCACATGGTTCTAAGGAATTTCTATTTACCCACATACCTTACCCTCGACCAACCATTAATTTATAACTTGTTTCACCTCAGGTAAAAAGCAATATTTTTCAGGGCAGTAGTTTGCATCTTAAACAGTAATAATGTGCTTTTAGTGCATTTCAAATCAGGGATGAGTGAAACCTGAGGTGCAAAGTCACAAATTGCCTAATTTAGGAAGTTCTATTTGTTCTAATGTGAGCCGTATATTCCACCCTGCATAAATACTGTCCAGGAGGCATGCTGGAGGACTGTGATTTGAGGCAAATGGGAACAAAAGGATGAGTCCCTTAGTTGTCAGTCTTAGGAATGGAACTCATTTGGAGTGTGTGGTTGCCTGATGAGTGGGAGCAAGGAGACACCAGAGTATTGCAGTTAAAATTCTGCTTTTTCCCTAAGACTTTGCTTTGCTGCAGGAAGTCGTTCCGACCTGGCCACTAATTTCCCGGCTCCATCGTCATCCTGACTGTGGTTGTTTATTGTCATCTGTCTTTGGGTGGAAGGCTATGTCAGTAAGGAGTAATTTCCGCTGAGAGATGAAAGAAACTAACCATTGTTTATGATATGAGTACAATAAGTATTTACTTAGCAGGGGACATGGGTGGTCTCGGGGTTTGTTTGTTCACTCAGCTCTGTCATTAAGAATATAGGTTCTTTCCCGCCCTCTTTTCTATCATTCTCAGCTTTTTCTTTTCATGCTTATTGCCACATGGTTTCAAGATAGCTGCCACAGCTCCAAGCATCACATCCTCACACTAAGTGTTGCAAGCAGAAAGGGAAGGGGTGAAGTCTTGTAATTTTGTTTGTTTTTTGTTTCTATAGAAAAGAAGCTCCTCCCTGAAACTCTGTAGGCTTCTCCTTAAGTTTCACGGGCCACGGCTTGTCCATTTGACCCTATCTTCCCCCAAACAGATTACTACGGAGCAATAAAATTATCAGGATTGGACTGGGGCATGGAGAGGGATCCCTGTTCCCTAAGATCAGGGGTTTTCTCTGCAGTGAAAAAGTGGGGTTATGGCTACCAACATTTGTTGTCTGACACAATGCAATTTATAAGATTTTTTTTGCACGGTAAACATTTTTCCTAGTCCACACTCGTGATCGTGCTCTCTGGGCCTAGACAGAGAAGATTTTTCTCATCTATCCTTTTGCTTTCCTTCCATGCATCCATCCATCCATCCATCTACCCACCCATCATTCATCCGTCCACCTGCTTATCCACCTACCAAGTATTTGAAGAATAGCTGCCATTTACCAGGGATGTATTAATTGCTTTGTGGGATGCAGAGATAAACCAGACGGAGATTCTGCTCTAAAAGCAACCTTGATATATTTTGGAAATAAGATATATTTTGGAAATTATATGCCCAAGTAATTGTAATTCAAGAAAGAAAGTATGAATTAAACTGGGAGTTCAGAGGTGGGAGAATTAGGGAAGCTTTCTGGAATAAGATGAGATTTGAACATTTTATATCTATCTAACATCCATATGAAACACAATAGCCCTTTCTGCCGCTTTGTCATTGGGAAAAAATTTCCATGATCCTCTCAGGAGTTATTTTTGACAGATTTCTCTTGCCCCAGCTTCCTGTGGCTGCCAGGGACACATCTAGGGGTGGAGTGGTCTCTGGTTAGGAAAGGAGTCTTGATAGGGCAAGAGATGGGTCTTGATGTTCTTTTGCCTCACTTGATAATGAGTGCATTTGAATTTGTGGATGAATTGGGCGGCTGGTTTTGATGAGATTGCTATTGGAATTATGTCACCAATGACTCCAAGTAATGCATCCAGGGCAAGATCACTACAGCAAAAACCAGGAGAAGAAATAGAAATCATCAGCCACATTAACAGTGATGAATGATCATGGCATTGATGGGGTCTTTTTTTTTTTTTTCCCTGTTGGAAGCAGACAGCCCTATACCTGGCTACATTTCCAAGACATAATGGCATAAATAGCTTCTAGGTATACATCTACAAATGGCCTTCCTGCCAACTTAGACTTGAAGTCAGAAACCATTTAGAGCAGAGGGGCAAACTTGAGGCTTCTAGTCAAATCCAGCCTACAGTCATATTTTGTCGGATGTACGTGGTGTTTCAAAATCATGAAATTTCAAGAAATAAAAGTTCAAATTTGGGGACTTTCTTTAAAAAATGGAAAGATATAGAGATTCTGGGTCCACATCCCACACAGCAATAATTGCCCAACTGCTCTGAACGGGGCGTGACCTCTTCAGTTTGCCACAATACCTACCACTCCCTATTGCCTTACATGGGAGCTACGTGAGTCACTTGTCTTCCCTGGTGGAGAAAAGATACTTTGGAATTTGGCATCCCTGTTGTAGAGGTTTCAGTTCAGAATTAGGCAACACAGAACAGATACACTCTACTCAGTTAGAAATCATTCCACTTTTTTTTTTATTTTTCAAAGTCCTCAGAGAAAGCTTACCACTATCTTCTAAAGGTTTTATTGTTTTGTTTGTTTTGTCTAAAGTCATGAATAACTTCATATTTGAATTGCTAATAGCCCTCTTTATAATGTGTTGACATTTCAGTTCGTTTTAAATGGAGTAAAACTATTTGGGCAGAGTTAATCTAGCTAAGTGTAGATTAGTATGTTTCTTTAGAACTATACTGTATATGTATATGAACTCTTTCCACTGGGAGACATTTTGGAAGGCAATTAACTCTTTCAAAAACTGTCATTAAACTATCCCAAGTGGCTTGAAAGAGTTAACCCCCCTCCCAAGTATGCAATTAACTTCATTGGGGCACAGCAAATTACAATCTCAGAAAATTTGGTCGAGTTATTGTGGTTGTTACTATTGCTTTAAATAGTAGTAATAATGGATTTATGTAGTACCTTGACACCACAGAGCTAAAAACAATTACATTTAAATATCAATTTAATTTAATGTGAAACCATGTTTTGTCTAATCATTGTAGCTAATTGCCACCCTTTAGAAGCAGTTTCTACAACATTTTTATTAATGGTCTGATAGCAAGTTGGCTGCTTGGAAGTTTCTTGCACAAAGTATAATGCAATGTGAATTTATGTGTGTCAAACATATCTTTTAAAATGTATTTACTAGCTGAGCTGATGTGTACATAATGTATGACCCACTGAAGAATAGAAATGCCAGTGGAGTGAACATGTATTTGACGCAAATATGTCTGGAGAATGTTCATAAGGATAAGATGAAGGCCTCAAATAATGAAGTCAATACACAAAACAATGAAAAAAGAAAGTTGGCCCTCTTGATACGTCTGTCAACTAGGAATCCCTACTAACAATCAATAGGTGTTCAATAAATACCCAGAGATCAAGCAGTATTGTAATAAATAACGTTTGCGGTAATCTCCCTGGGGCCGTGCAAGATGTGTGATGTCAGAGTAACACTAAAGAAAGATTAAAATACCTTAAATGCTTTCTCCCTTAAGCCCCTAAAACAAGAAAAAATCAAATATTCAATGAGAAATTAAAAACAACAACAACAACAACAAAAGCATTTTTTTTTTTTTTTTTTTTTTTAAGTATACAATCACCAGACAGAGTGATTGGGCTTAAAAGTTAGGAGGTCTAGTTTTTAGACCTGATTCTTCCACTTGTTAACTGTGGGACCTTAAACAAGTTATTAGACATTTATGAGCCCTTTTCAATTTCCCTCTTTTAATGAAGAGAGATATTACATATATCTCATAGGGTAATTGAGAAGTTCAAGACGGTTTCTGTGAAGAGCTTGCATCGTGCTGGGCACGTTGGAGATGCTCGATGTGCTTCTCAAGGGTTAGTTCCCTTTACTTTTACATGAAGAAAAGCTTTTTTGCACCTTGAGTGTTAGGAATTTCCCAGAAGCAGCCAGAATTACTGTACTAAGCCTATGAAGATGATCTGCTTGTTCCTAACTGTGTTTCTTGCCTTGTCCGAGAATGCCTATCTGGCTACCAACACCTGGACCTTCTTTCCCGCTTATTTTCCTGATGATTTTGATCATTCTTGTTGCTGAGCTGGGGAAGGAGTTGGTGGGTTTGGGGCTGAGACTTAAAGTTACATTGCACTAAAGTAGGGGATTTAGACAGGTGTTTGGTTAGTATGTGTAGTTCAGGCAACATAATAGTGTCTGCTTGATGCCGTATTCAGGCCAACTTCTTCCTAAAGACCACAGGGTTGAGGTATTTCTAAGTGAAGCAGGACATACAAGCTTTTAGGTTAAAATCTGTTTTTGTTTTTATCACTCTTGGGCCATATGCCGTGTGGCCCATTGGTCTTCCCACCTGAGGCTAAGTCCTGTGGTTGAGATGAGTTGGGTAGATCAGTTGGCTTAGTGAGGGCACTGGTGTACAGGCCTAGTGACTCAGGTTTCTGGTGGCAGCCAGCAGGGCATCAGGCAAGTTGAGAAGTGGTGTGGAAGGGAATTCAGTTTAGTCGCCACCTGTAAAAAGGGTGGAGAGCTCAGAGGGCAGAATTGGAGACCCCTGCTGGGAGTCCCTCCTCCCCTCACACCTCATCTAGGCTCCTGGGGCTTTATCTTTCTCCTCCTCCTCTGCGGGGATGCTGAACTCATCTGCAGCAGCTGGAGGGGCAGATCTCTGGCTCTGTGCCCTCACTTCTAAGGAGGGAAAGGTACGCCAGGGAATGGAGTTGCAACAACAGGGGCTCCATGCGCCTCATCTCCCCTGTCCCTCCCCTCTTCTCCCACATCCTTGAACTTGCTCCTCTCTCCCACCCCATGGCTCACATCTGTTGTGGAGGTCTAGGAAGGAAAAGAGCTATGAGCTGCCCCACTTTTCAGCATCTCTTTTCAAGGTCGATGGTGGGGATAATAATTGAACAGTGTGTTTTAAATATAAAGTGCCATATAAATGCTAAATAGACTTGTAATTGATGGGCACTCTTCTGTTTCAGATACCATGAGGTGGGATGGGAATGAACAGGTATAAAGACTTATTCCGTAAAAATCATGACAAAGTAACACATTCATTTGTTCAACAAATATTTATTGAGTGCTCGAGTGCCTCCTAGCAGCCAGGTATTATGGTAGGTGCTAGAGATACAGAATGAGCAACCACAGAAACAAGAAACCTCCTTTCCACCTCTCCCCAAGGAACTTACGTCCTGATGGGGAGAGATAGGCCGTGAGAAAAGGAATAAATAAGATATATGGTTTTACAAAATGGTGCTGAATGCAATGGAGAAAAAAATAAAGCCAGGAGGGGATAAAGAGATGAGGAGAGGTGGAATTTTTATATGGGGTGCACTAGATATTATAATTAATATTATCTAATAATATTTACTATATTAATATTATCTGATAATAATGAATTCTTTCAGGGAAGTTTAGATTTTCAAAATTAAAATCTATCCCAACATAGGGTAAAGAATACATTTTCTGTTACATAGATATTCTTTCCGGAAATGGCATTTATGGGCACCTGGGTGGCTCAGTCAGTTAACTATCTGCCTTCAGCTCAGGTCATGATCCCAGAGTCCTGGGATTGAGCCCCATGTCAGGCTCCCTGCTCAGTGGGGAGTCTGCTTCTTCCTCTCCCTCTGCCCCTCCCCCCAACTTGTGCATGCACACTCTCTCTCTCAAATAAATAAATAAATACAATAAAATAAAATACAATAGAAATGGCATTTATGATTGTGCCTGTGTGTGTGTGTGTGTGTGTGTGTGTGTGTGTGTGTGTATGATTTTTTTATAGTTCCAGAGTCAGGGTTTCTGCTTTCACCAATTCTTCCAGACTCCATTAATTCACTAATATTTTTTTTTCAAATTCTTTCTAGTTCTTTCAGTCTTCCTCTTGCTATCTCTTTCTCTCAACATCTCTCTCTGTTCCTTAAGTTTAGTGGCATCTTCTGGCCAAAGTCATACCTGTATGTGTACATAGAAATTCACATTCACTTACACAGGCCCTTGAGAACTCATGGAGGAGCCTTAGGCTTCATTGGGTGGGCACAACTCTGTGCACAGCTGTGACACAGGGGTCAAGAACCCAGGCTCTAGGGTCAACACTGAGATCTTGGGCAAGGTATTTGATCTTTCTGGGCCTCAGTTTCCTCACCTGCAGAATGAAAATGTGATGTGAATTAAATGAGAAGACCTAAGGAAAGTATACAACAGGTTGCCCCACCTATAATATACTCAGGAGGTACAAGGTGCTCACCTCCTTAATTTTTTCTCATCATAAGTTTTGGAAGATAATTAATATAGTATTTTATCATGTCAATCATCTGGTTTAATGGTTTTTAGATTGTTATTATTTTTTAAAATCAATACAAGGAACCTTATATTTTCCAAATGAAATCCAGCATGGAACCTTAGTACTAAGGAAGATAAATGGGATTAAGCTTGTTGAAATGAAAACAAGAAGTCTGGATCCTGCCCACTCAGCCTGTGCCCCTTGAGCCCTCAGTGTTCTCTTCTTCCCCAATAACAGCCTATAAGACATTTTTGAGAAATGTTAGAGTTTCTTGGGTCTTTTACCAACCAAAACAGTTTATCATAGGGAGGCTGACTCTAATCTTCCCTCAAATACTCTGCATCCTTAAATTCTCTTTGTAAACAATGGTCAACCTTACCTCCTCCCTAGACAATCTTGGGGTGGGAAGTGGTAGTTTGGGTGTCTCACCTACCTGCTCCATTTCTTTCTTCTTTTGTATTCCATTGAGCTTTTCCTTTCCAAGGTCACCAGAGGCTGTCTAGTTGGCAAACTCAATTTTTCACCCTGCTTTACCTCTATGCAGCATATGCAATTGACCATCTCATCATTTGTGAAACTCCATCACCCTGGGCCCTGCAGTAAGGGCCTGAGATTTCTCAATAATGATAGCTTTGATTATGTCACTCCCTTTCTCAGACGCCCTCCATGGCTCTCTATTTCCTGTGGAATCAAGTATATACTCAGCAATCAATAATCAAGGCCTTTCATGGTCTATCTGATATAAAGCTTCTTTTTTAGGCCTTAAATTTTATGACTGCCCTGGATTATTGCTTGAACCTGCCTAGACCTCCCTTACTGTGTTCTTAAAGTTGAGAAAGTTTACTTATGGCTGGGCAGAGAAAAATAAGGGTGGGATTAGGGAAGATATAAAAGGAAGGACCCTTCATCTGGACCTGGTAAGATAAGTAAGGTTTAAAATGGTAGAGACGGCAGCAGGGGCATGACATGTTCCCTGCAGTGCATGAAAAGTGAGTACATGCTCTTGTCAACCCTACTAGATGGAAGTTATTTGAGATCAGCGACCGATGTGTTATTCATCTTTGGAACCCCCCTAGTACCCAACTCACAACTCTGTTCATCATAATCCTCAGTAAATGAATGCTGAAAAGAAGAAATGACTAACAGAGTTTGAAGTCTAGCAAACTTAAAAAAATTTGCTCGAGTTAATATAATCAATTACTGAATAGATTAAACCCCTTGAAAAATGAAAACTAATATAGAAATGTGTTTTTATTATCTAAGTCCCTAATGTGTTTTTTGTTTTATAAATGATGCAGTTATGTTATTACAGTGTATTTGTGTTCATTAATAATTTTGTCAGAGGAAAGCCAGTGTCCTGTTGGAATTATTTGTATACCTGGACTTTTTATCACAGCTTTCCGAAAGGAAGTTCTATCTGTTATTTATGTATTTATGTATTTAGCCAAATAATGCTGCATCACAAAGCACTCCAAAACTTAGTGGCTTGAAGTAACCACTGTTATTTTTTGTCATGAGTCTAAGGGTCATCTCTGTAGCTGTGCTGGTTTAAGCCAGGCTCTGATGATCTCGGCCGGGCTCAAACTTGTATCTGGGCCAGCTGGTGGGTCAGTGAGGGGCTGGCAGTTTGGAGGATAACCTCGGCTCTGCTCTAAGTGATCTCAGGCTAGTTCAGGCTTATTCTCGTGGTAAAGGCAGAGGAAAAAGAGAGTGAGCAGGAGAGTACAAGGCCACTAGGATCAGATCACACACACACACACACACACACACACACACACACACACACTTCCCCCGTATTTTACTGGCTAAAGTAAGACAAGGCAGCCAAGAATCAAGGGATGGCGAGATAGATCCCACTTCTCTTGGGAGAAGCCACAGAATGACATGGCATAGGGTGTGGCTACAGGGTACTGAGAGAGGCAGAGAACTGGGGACACCCAATGCTGCAGTCAGTCTGCCACAGAAGACCTACATGCACATGTTTTTCTTAATATTAAGAAAGGGACCAGGGAAGATGCACATTACTCTAGCTTAAAAGACCAGGAGCTTGCTTTTGCCTCATTGATACTCAAGCTGCTACTTGAAGGTGCTCAGGGTTTTACCATTCAATCTGCCCCTACAGCTGATTTAATTCTTTAAAGGCTAATTCTATATTCTGTCCTTTTCATGCCCTCTTAGTCTCTTATCTTCTAACACAGGAAATGATAGATCAGTTGATTTGTTGCCTTTGTATCTATAATGAGTAGAGAAAATAAAAGACTTTGGGAAGTTCATAGGAAGCAGATACATGGAGAAATGAAAAGAGATATTTTTGGTTTGCTCCTTTCTTAGTTTGTTTTTGAAAGGCAAAATCTCAAAGAAAGTAGAGTGAGGTCTTGGGGGATATGTTTTGGTTTGGGAAGGATATAACAAGGTGTGTAAAGGCATCTGTAGGGAGGAAGTGAATGGAAGTGCTGATCCAGAGTATTGGAAGGCATGAGAAAGAAGGGACTGATCAATAGCTATTTTTCAAGTGCGGAGCATAATTTGTGTCAGACTGCTGAAATGAGTTAGTGCTTCATAGTTAATGGCTGTGAGCATATTCCTGTATCGCAGCACTCTCCAGAATGTTTGCCATCAACAATTCTAAAAGACTAGGAGTGACTCACAGCCAATGTGAGTCTTCATGAGCTGGGACCTCTCCTTATCTGAAGCCCTTCCCCTTGGACATTGTGTATCTGTACTTACGTTTCGGTTTGGCTGCCTCTCAAACCATCCAGTACTCTTGCCATCTTGTTTGCGTTGACCTTCTTTCATTTGGGGTTCTCATGGTTTCCCCACTCAGCTCTTTCCTAAGCCCTAAAGAAATACTGTCTCTTGCTATTCAAAGTGTGGTCCATGGACCAATGGCATAGGTATCACCTGGCAGTTCATGAGTTTCAGCCCCCACTCCAGATCAACCAGTGAGTCTTCATTTAAACAAGATCCCCAGTGGGTTCGTGTGCTCACAAAAATTTAAGAGACACCACATTATTCCACAAACATTGATATTCACACCTGCTATTTCTGTTCCCTCACTGTTAACCTCCCCCAGGCCCCTTTTTTTCTCTTACCTTACATTAGAAAAGACTCCTCAACTTTTCATTAACCTCTATATGAATGATTCCAAAGTATCATGAGCTACACTAGCATAAATTGACATAAAGTCCCATAAAAATATTTTTTTTCAAGGTTTTGTATTTGCTTTGGTAATTGGAAACTGGAAATGGCTGTGGGGCCTTCTTCCTTTGTAGAGTGGTATGAGTCACAAAGCAGTCTGAAAATTAGACATTTATGAAAACAAAGACCACACCATCTTACCCTTGTGGGCCCCTAATGTTAGCAGAGTGGGTACTGCTTGTGATGGGAGGCGTATTAGAAATGTGATCTCATTTAAGTAGCTCCCACTTGAGTGAGTTATATCCATTCATTGAGTGTTTCCGTGACCCATGTGCCACACACTGAGCCAAGTATTATGTATTCATGATACGATATAATCAGCACATCGGCCCTATGGAGCATGACCCCCATTTTACAGATGACGAAAGTGAGGCTCAGGGAAGGGAAGAAAATTGCCCAAGTTATACTGCTGGGGAACTGCAAGATTTGAAAGAGACTGCATTCTTAAATCTATGTGATTTCTCCAACTGGAAATTTCTTTTTTTGGTTCTAAAAGGCTTTTTCCTTTGGGTTTAGTGGGCATTCATTTTTGAGAAGAGGTGTTACACTAAGCTAATTCCTGACCTTCTTTCATACCTGGGCTCAGGTATTTTGAGTTCTCCATCCCCATCCTTGTCTTCATTGTCTGTTTCAAATGCCATGTCTGGCATGACATCCATTCTGATACCTTCCAACAAGATGTCACCTCTCTCTTTGAATTGTGTTGCCTGTGGTCCTCTGGAAGCTTTACTTAATTGTGGAATTACCTGGCACCTTCACTAACAAGGACGTTCCATCCTTTGCTCCCCTCTGCATCCTTTGCCCTGCCTGGCACTGTGCCTGGCACATCAGAAATAACACATATTTGTTCAGTGAATTGAATCCGAGCTGACTTCGCTTTGATAGGGACCTTGGGAGTGTCAGAATGCTGGGTGGAGGAAAGGTTGTTAACAGAGGAGAATTTCTCTACACAGACTATTTTACACCTTTTGCCAAGGGCCAGCCCAGATTTCTCTTAAAATCCAGACCACAAAGAATGGAGGCCGAGGAGATGACAAGAGGAGGCAGAGTCCGTTATAAAACCCCAGGAGCCGCCTGGCCTGGCCTCCTAAGAAGGGGAGTCCACTCAACTGCTTTTGTTCCTGAAAAATCTCAACTAGAAAGAAAGCAAACATTTAAAACTTTCTCTTGGAAAGCTATTCAGCCTTTGATTTTTCAGAATGTCTTCAAGTGATTTGGGTCTATTTTTAATACCCGTGAGACATGATGTTGTAAGGAGAGCTAAATATAGGGGCCACATCCCCCTTTCTTTTATTCATTGGCCTTAATCTCCCTAGGAGGAAAAGAAAGCGCACATCATATTTTACCACAGAGTTGTGACGTTTGCCCTGATGGGCCCTGCTGGAAGGAAATTCATAAATACCGTGTCGGAAATAAAGATAATGAATGGATTCTTTTTGGAGAAAACGTTAAGTGGGAGTTTCTTTATGTTAAACCTCCCCTGTCTGCTGAAGACTGTGAGATAGTTCCTCTTGTTTTCCTCAGGGTCCTTTGGGGACAGCAGTCAGCCTGTGTTACTGGAGCAAGCTTCAGCACCCTACCCTCAGAATCCAGAAGAGCAGGACACTCAGCCGAAAATAACACGCGGCATCAGAGCAGCAGCTATAATTCTGGTTCATTATATACTTACGAGGCTTCTTCTTCCTCCTCCTTCCCTCCTCCTCTTCCTCCTCTTTCTTTAAAGAAGGCATTAAACTCACGTTAAAAGCAAACAACTGGAGGGCGCCTGCATGGCTCAGTTGGTTAAGCGGCTGCCTTCGCCTCAGGTCATGATCCTGGAGTCCTTGGGATCGAGTCCCTCATCGGGCTCCCTGCTCGGCAGGGGGTCTGCTTCTCCCTCTGACCCTCCTCCCTCTCGTGCTCTCTGTCTCTCATTCTCTCTCTTGCAAATAAATAAAATCTTAAAAAATAAAATAAAATAAAAGCAAACAACTTGTGTGAGTACCCATCAAACTAGAAGGAGGGACTGGGCCTTCTTAAAGCAGCGTAAACCTGGGAATCTGTGCTGGAGGGCTGTGCTCTCTGTCTGTATTCTTTCATGCCTTTGCATTTCCCACACAGCTCAGGATCCATCATTTCCATTTTTTGTGAGTGGATCTGGGATGTTACTTGGAAGAGTCCCTGGGTGAGTCTTCAACCTGGTGGCAGGTGCCATCATGGCCTTTAGTTTGTTGTGAAGGCTAATTAATAGGGAAAGCAAGTGGCGGTGTGGCTATCAGAATGGGTTCTGGAATCACCACTTAGTCTGGGTTCTACCTCTTAAAGGCCATGAGAGCTTTGGAAAGTTATTGAACTTTTCCATGCTTCCATTCCCTCATCTCCATAGAAGACATAATGATAACACCTTACAGAATTGTAGTAAAGATTAAAGTGCACATCATGCAGTAAGTACTCAACAGCCTTTAGCCTGTAAGTCTACCATTGTAACAAAGGGTGGTGCCAGGGAATTTTCTAGACCAGGGATGTGATTCAGGCCCCTGGTTTAGTATATTTACTATGTCTTCACCATCTGCAGGATGGTCTTGGCTTAATTTGGTTTCTAAATTTGTTCACGGTCTTGATTCCCAGTGCTGTTTTAGGTAGGGTGGCAGACTCAGCTTTAGATGAGAAGTTGCATCTACAAGTGTTAGATCTATGCTCCATGTGGGCTGCCTCTTGGAGAAAAGGTGTCCCAGCCTCTGTTTCCTTTGCTGTTCCTCGATAAACAAGAGCAGCCCACAACCCCTCTTCCTGAGAGATGGAACTAAAGCTGCAAACACTGGATGGTTTCTTCCAATGAGGTTGAAATAAAAAGGTCCTAGACAGCACTCTTTCTACCTGAGTCCAAGAAATACAGTCCCCACCCGCTCCCTAAACCTTCCCAAAGAGGCTACATTTTTGAAACTCTTTGCTGGGCATGCTCTTATCCCTCTGTCTTTAAGAATGGCAGCTCTCCAAAGGAGCATGCCTTTGTTAAATGCCATTCAAAAGACCATCTCTCCTGATCTTGGGTTGTTCTTCCTCTGAAGGAGATCTTTGGGGAAACAGAGCCTCAGGGCTCTTAGGTCAGAAGGACTCTTGTCCCCAAATTTCTCTGTGTATACAAACCATTAACTAGAATCTATTAGAGGAGAGTTTGTCTGTGTGGTGTCTTGTCAGCATCCATGGATATTTGGATTTGGAAATGAGTCTAAAAAGATAAAAGATTCCATAGGTCAGAGTACCATAAAGTCCTGGTGTTGTGGTCTACATTACTGTGGAAATATTTCATAAACTATTTTATTTAAAAACACTACCAGCCAAACCCTTAAATCTAGATTTTATACCGAGGGTTGGGGCAGGGTCTCCTTGTTGCTTTTCTTAAAAGACACTGACATATGAGTGGGACTTCTAGAGTTGAACTATGTTGGGGTCGGGGGGTGGGATGGTATGGATCCTTGAGGTAGTTAGTGCAAGCATGTTTCCTTCTCCATAGCTCAGATATTATTTGTAGCTGAAATGATTTGCTTACCTAGCTATTTCCCCAGAGGATGGTGAGGACAGGGGCTTGTTCTCTTTATCTCTTAATCACTAGTAACTGGCACCACCCTTAGCACATAGTAGGTGTCCAATTCATGCTTTCAGCATCCTTGAATAATAAAATGATACAAAGACACTCCTTTGCAGCTGTTTACTTATAGAGAAAGACATTTGTCTTGACTTCTGTTATAGGACTGGATTTATCTCTGATGCCAGTTTGTGACTCAGAAAAACATTGAATTTGAATTTTGACATTTGGTCTGTCTATAAATTTCTGGCTTATTTGATAGCTGTAATAGGCACATTTAGAATATAAAATAAAGTGAATTAAATATATTGTAGAGTTTGTCCCCCTACTCCTACTCTCTAAATGCTGAAAGTGCTAAACAAATGTGTGCTTAGTTTCATGGTTGCTAGGTTAATACCTGGTCTGCATCTGCAAATTGGTTTCTTTGTTGTAGAACCTTTAAAAATTATGGCTGTTCAGATAGAAGCTAGAAAGTATGAATTCAGCTCTTATTTTGTAGTTCCTGTCATAATGCTTTTCTGGAGAGAAGAATGAACAGCCATGTTTGTAGCAAGTGGCCTCACCTCTAAATTATAGACATAATTTATGATGGTTCGATTTGAGATTTTTTTTGACTTTATAATGGTGCAAAAGTGATACACATTCAGTAGAAAACAGTATTTTGAATTTTGAATTTGGATCTTTTCCTAGGCTAGTGATATGCGTAGGATACTCTCATGGTGCTGCATGGCGTCAATGAGCCGAGCTCCCACTTAGCTTACCCTTATGTGATCGTAAGGGTAAACCACTGACACACAACCATTCTGTGCCCATACAACCATTCTGTTTTTCACTTTCAGTATAGTAGTCAATAAATTACATGAGATATTCAACACTATATTATAAAACAGACTTTCCGTTAAATGATTTTGCCAAACGATAGGTTAATGTGTTATGAGCACATGATAAAGTTAGGTTAGGTGTATTATTAAACGTGTTTTGACTTATGATATTTTCAACTTACTATAAGTTTATCAGGATGAAACCCCATCATAAGTCAAAGAGGATCTGTATATTGTTTTTTGTGGTTTTTAGTCAAATCCTTGATGTTACTTTGACTTGGTTTTCATGATTTAATTTATTTTAGTTGGTAAAGATTATTCATCACTCATTTAATTCCAAGGTTATCTATTGATTCTTTTTTCCTCATTTGGTATTTGCTGACATTTTGTGGCACTCAAAATTGATTTATACAAAATCAGTCATCTAAATGTCCAGAGGAGACGTCTTTCACTTGTCATCAGCTGTTTTTCTGAACTAATAAGTAGACTAGTCATGTATGTTGAGGTTGCTGAATGATTGAAGGGCAGGAGTCCTTCCCTTCACACCAATTGTATCATACTTATAAAAATTCTTAAATAATTTTGAAAGTGGGATCACTGAGAAGTTTCTCCCAAGGTAGCATCAAGCAGTTTCTTGGTTGGGGACTAAACTCTTCCCTGTAACATTTTTTTAAAAAAGTTTATTTATTTATTTTAGAGAGAGTGAGAGCAAGAGAGTGCACATGTGCGTGTGTTTGTGTGTGAGCGGGGGGGGGAGGGGCAGAGGGAGAGAGGAAATCTCAAGCAGACTCTGCACTGACCATGGAGCCTGACGCAAGCCTAGATCTCAGGATCCTGAGATCATGACGTGAGCTGCAATCAAGAGTCAGACGCTTAACTGACTGAGCCACCCAGGTGCCCCAACCTATAAAACATTTATCAGTCATTCTGTTCCTAAGCTACTCTAAACCTATGCTAATAATAATAATAATAAAGCTTGCTGTGCAAATAGGCCTTCAAGGTATGTCTTCTTAGCCCATTGTTTCTTAAACGTAATGAATTAGCCTTGTTAAAATGCAAATGAACTTCTGTAGATTTGGAGTGAGGCCCAGGATTCTACATTTCTCACAAGTTCCTGGGTGATGCTGGTCTATATACTTGGAGGAACAAGCCTACCTTGCAACCCAATTTACATCCTAATTCACCCTATTTTGAAATTCTCAAACAGTATCTGAGGTTCCCCATGTGTTGAGATATTAAGCGTAAATGAAGAAGGAAGAAATCCCAACATCCCCCTCCCACCTTCCTGCCCATGCCAACTTACATTTCATAAAGGCAATGAGAACCTAAGTATGTGTGTAAGTATGTAAACCAGCTGGATTGTTTTTAATGATCTTCAATCAAAAGAACTTGGTGGCTGATAAAGTCAATTTTCATGAGTCTTTGAATTCCTATTTCGGAAATTTATTTGTGCCTGAGGGACTTTGGCAGTCTGTCACCTTTTCTGATCCAAGCCTTTCTCTTCTTCTGAAGTTCCCCTTGTCCCCATCTTCATTCCTGACCTGGTTGCGAAGCCTTACTCTTCCAAGCCAAACTTGAGACAAAGTGTTAGGAGATAAAGCTTTGGGTTGCCCCTCCTAGGAGTATTTGCTGTTTCATAGATAGTGATAGGAAAGTTTTTAAAACCAAAAGGATGACTGGTAGAGTTTTTTTTAGCTCCATGACAGACTACTGGAGGACTTTTTGGGGGGTAGGAGGAGGAGGAAGAGGGAAAGAAATTTCCAGCCTGCATATAGCCTATTTCTCATTCATTTTACTCATAAGATCTACCTTCTCACTCTACTTATTAGTCTACTTGTTATTATTTTGAAGGCTTATGACTTCAGATGGTCTTTCAAGTAATCTCTTTTAAGAAAGTATTCTGTAATTCATCTCTGCTTTGTTTAACATTTGCTAAGGCAATACCCTGTGTCTCTGGGCTCCCTCGATGTCCAGGATACCACAAAGTCAGGAACAGTATATAAACATACTGGAAAAGGAAATATTTTTATATTGAATTGGGAAGGATAATGTATGGAACGTCTTCACCTGGATGGACTTGGATTTGATTCTTCTCAAATCAGTGACAGATTCATATGTAGAGAAAAATTGAGGTTCTCATCTGTATGTTGTTTTTTATTACATTATTTTGCTTCAGGCTCAAGCATATCAAAGTAATTCAGACACTGTGGATGAAATCATCTGCTTTCCATCAATAAATGTCTACTAAATCCTTCTGATTATAGGCAGTTGGTATTATTGCATAGTTATAGGAAGACACAGTAATATCATGCAGTAATTAATTGGAGTCTATGTGGCTTAGATTTATACAACATTTAATGCTTATAGTTATAGCTAGGCTGTTTCTCACGTAAGTGATATAAGTAGACTTGGGTATTGAAATGGATTCTGTTTCTTGGTTTGAATTTTTGAGTCTATTGCTTTCTATCCCTGTTCATTATATGCAGGTTAAGAAGAAGTCCTTCCTGGTTTACCATTTTCTTTTTTGTCATAGAAGACTTCTTATTCCATACAATTGAAAATGGTTGTTGACTGATCACATAATTTGATTAAGTTGGGGAATCATAAATCATACACATACACAAAACATTTGACTTTTGCTTAAAAATCCATAAATGCACATTTATTCACCATTATTTTGCTGTGGAGCCAAGGCCTTTGCTGTAAGTTGGAGGGGTGTCTTTTTTTTGTATAAGCTGTATCCCTAAAGGAACCTCTACAAATTCCAGTTTCAATTTCTTCCACATTAATTAAGAGTATAAAGACAGTGACCAGTGATCCAAGTAGAGAGGTCTGTATAGATTTTTATGGTCCCTGCCCCTACAATGGCAATTTTTTAAAGCATTTTTTCTTTATTGGGTCTTTCCAAAGCATTTGACTAGTTTCAGGAAAGCAACAACTCCCTTTCCATCGCAACTCACATTTTATAGAAATATTATTAATTAAATTATGTAATTACATTAACAGGCACAACTGGCATAAATAGGGCTGGGAACAAACACAAGTGAATCTTGGTAAGCATACGAACCCAAAGTACATGGTATATGAGAGAGTATTTTGCCAGCTACAGTGTTCCACTGTGGGTATCACTGTAGTTCAGTTTAGATATTTTATGCAGGGAACGGTAAACATTAATTATTCCAGTGAAACAATGAACTTGAGACCAATACTCTATTTTTTCTTCCTTTTCAAAATATGACTATGGGACCAGAGTAATCCATTTCAGATTTATCATTCTTATGATAGCTGGTTTTGTTTATTTGTTTTTGTTTTGTTTTGTTAGAGTTAATATACAGACACCTCTGGTGTTGTGGATTTGATACATTATTATAGTTGCTTTTTTTGTGAAGCAAATTTCTGAAGATTAATACCTTACTATTAGCTTCCCATTAAAAAAAAGCAAAAACAGAAGTAAATATTTATAAGGAAATATCTTGGAAAATTTTAGTGAGAATGGATGTGAAGGTGGTAATAAAATGGTGGTAAGAACTCATAAAAATTCTAGCCCAGCTGTTAAGTGAAAATATGTGCAAAATCCTATCAGTGGGTAAAAGACCATCCATTTCTTCCATGCCTGGAGACTCCTTGGCTCCCTACTTACTTTCATCAATGTGCCGCTGCTCTCCTGGCCCAGACTTCCTTTCATTTTCTCCTTTAGACAGAGTATCTGTATCTACTTGAATATGTTTATGGCCATATCATACCTTCATTTGACACTGGGAATGCATGGTTTAATTCACCTGGAAAACTCTTTATTTTCTAGACTTTTGAGTCTTTTTTTTAATTTAATTTAATTTTATTATGTTATGTTAGTCACCATACATGTCAGCATTAGGTTTTGATGTAGTGTTCCATGATTCATTGTTTGCATATAACACCCAGTGCTCTTTTTGATTCTTAAAATGAAGTATTAACCCATTTTTATTGTATAAACTAAAAGAAATTTCCTTAGAATCAAGGGAAGACTGACTGCTGATGCATTTTGTATAGATTTTTCCTTTTTTAAAATTTTTTATATAACTTTTCCATAAGGAAATGTTACAAATTCTAAGACTCTATTTCCTATTAGTCAGCATATTCTTTTTTTAAAAAGACTTATTTATTTATTTGAGAGAGATAGAGAGAGAGCAAGTGAACACAGTGGGGAGGGACAGAGGGAGAGGGAGAGAGAGTCTTCCAAGCAGGCTCCACACTGAGCACAGAGCCCGACATGGGGTTCCATTTCACAACCCTGAGATCACCACATGACCTGAAAACAAGAATCGGACACTTAACCAACTGTGCCACCCAGGCGCCCCTAGTCAGAATATTCTCAATAAGCTGCTTGTCTTGGGCGCCTGGGTGGCTCAGATGTTTAAGCGTCTGCCTTCGGCTCAGGTCATGATCCCAGGGTGCTGGGATCGAGTCCCGCATTGGGCTCCCTGCTCCTTGGCAGTCTGCTTCTCCCTCTGCCTCTCTCTCTCTCTCTCTGTCTCTCATGAATAAATAAATAAAATCTTTATAAAAAAATAAGCTGCTTATCTTGAGGGAAAAATAGTGATTTTCTGGCAATCTTTGGTGTTGCTTGGCTTGTAGATGTATTGCCGTATCTCTGCCTTCATTTTCACATGGCTTCTCCGCATGTGTGTCTTTGTGTCTACATTTCAACCTTTTTTATAAAGATACATGGTCATGTTGGATCAAGGTCCACCCTAATGACTTTGTTTTAGCTTGATCACCTTTGTAAAAGCCCTATGTCCAATAAGGTCACATTCTGAGGTACTAAGGCTTGGGACTCCAACATATCTCTGTGGGAGGACACAATATAATGCATAACATGGTCATAGATTTATTAGCACTTGCATTTGAAAACCATTAAAAAAAAAAAAAAAGACTCTCCCAGTGGTGTCCCAGAGCAGGCTGCAGTTTGTGTCTTGAAATGTCAGTGCTGTGATCTGGCCAGAGTGTTACCTGTACTTTCCTTATACTTTATTTTCATAGTCAAAACTTCCTTTAATGAAAACATTTAACAAAGACAGAAACAGAACTAATTCTTTTTTAGTTGCTTGATTTAAGAATAGTGAATAAAAGCCATGTTATTTAATAAGCTCCTCTATTCATGTATGTTCTCATTATGTTTACATTTTGGAGACATGTACTTTATCAGTAGCAAATTTATACTGAGCTACGTTTATTATTTGATGCTGCATTTTGCTTTCATTAATTTCCTTACTAAATGATAAGTAGCATTAAAGTCATGCTATTCTGAGTTTGCATTCTGAGACAGAGTGACACTGCATTATTGAACACTTTTACCCTTTCTTTTTAAAATTCATATTTCTATGTCATCTGTGAAAATTACCACACTTAATGCTACTAACTTATGAGCAGGAGAAATGCAGACTGTAAAAGAAGGGGAAATACTGGAGTGTGAGGGACATATGTAGAGCAGACTGGGCTTGTTGTGGAATCTATTTAAAATAATATTGCAGACTTACTCAAGGCTTGTGATAAATGCTCTAATTGGATTGTTTCATGTTATTCTTACAACAATTCTGTATAGCAAGAATGGTATATTGGCCAGGGTGGGCTAGGTTATGCTGAGGGAACAAACAACCCTGAAAGTTTATTTCCTGTTCCCATAGTGTCTGTTGTTGGTCCAGGTTACTCTCCAAGGCAACCGTTCTCCATGAGTCAGCTCAGCAGTCCAGTCTGCTTTGGTATTAAGGCACACCTTATCAACACATGCCTCATGATCACTGCATTATGGGGAAGGGTGGGCTGACAGTCAAGTGCCAGTGATCCCTGTGGGAAGTGATACCCATCCTTTTTGTCATATTTTATTAGCCAAAAATAAGTCATGTGGTTATGGTTAATTTTAAGGGGTTTAAGGCAATGCAGTCTTGCTGTGTGACTGGAATAGAAGAGAACCAGATATTGATGAACAATAATATGCCTAACTGAGATGATAATGCCTCCCTTTTGCAGGCATGGAAACTAGGGTTCAGAGAGGTTGGGTGACCTGGCCGGGGACATAGAGCTACATAATAATGGGGCTGCTAATCAAACCTAGTTCTGTTTGACTTCAAAGACTATAGTCAACCACTTTGTGTCCTGCCTTCTATAACAATTAATTGAGCTGCCTTGCAGATGGTGTGATTCAAATTGTAAAACTGATTGCTCCCAGATCTCCTTATGGGGTCCTCTTGCTAAGTGTTTATAGGAGATGGGGAAGAACTGATGATTGGTGAGGCTGCCACTGAGTCTAGGGTCTGGGAAAATATTCTGGACCCTTGTTCCTCTGGCCTGTCTCCTTTTACACCTCAGGATAACCTCTGAAGAAGCATCTGAATATTCTCAATTAAAGAGAGAAGCCAACCAAGTAAAGGAAGGATTTTGCATTCATCTGCTTTGCTGGAGATGAGGTGCAATGTATAGTCTTGTGATTATTAAAAAGACAGTAATGGCAAGTTAGACTTGTATAGCAATTTCTAGTCTAAAAAACATGTTCATCTATAATCTGAAGGTGTGAGCAAACCTACATGTACTAATTGGCAGTGACATCATATCAGTGAGGTGTGATTGTCAAGACAGGCAATGCAATCCGAGACTGCACAAATAAAAGAGCATGAACTGGCATGAAGGAGGGATCTAGAACACTGCAGCCAGATCTGAGTTAAATCCTGGACCATCACCTGGGCAGATGTCTTTGCTTCTTGAATTCTTCACCTATAAATCAGGAGCATAATGATGACTTCATAGAATCTGTGTAAAGAATGAATGAGGTAAGGCTAATGAAACACTTGGAACAGTGCTGTGTACCTAGGTCCAAGCTCAGTAAATGCTGGCTGCTCTTATTATTATTATTATGGTGGTTGTTACTGGGAGGATTTTCCAAATAAGGCATGTGATAATTAAGCTCTATGTACAATGCTAGATCATAGCAGAAATACTACACTGGATTCTGGAATATTACAATCACTATCACTAGAGGTAGTGGAATGTATTTTGAGGCCAGTAACCAGGATGGAGAAATTACCCAAAGGCCTCTCATATAGTTTGCTGAAGGAACTAGCAACATCTCACCTGGAAAAGAGACACTTCAGCAGAGATTTGAGGCAGGGACCACTATTGTCCTTGGATCTTTGAAGGGTTGTCCTACAGAATAGATTTTAGTCTTATTCCTTATGGAATTAAAAAAAAAAAACAGTACAGCTATGGAAGTGACAAGCGGAAGGATATCGATTTATTTGGGGACAAAGCTATCAACCATGGAACAAGACTGTCTCAAGTCTCAAGAGGTGGTGAGTTTGCCATCTATGGTGGTTTAAGCATTGTTTGGAGGGGTATTGACAGGGTCATGGGGATTCAAGCATCGGAAGAGTGATTAGATTAGAGAAACCTCAAATGATACCCAAAACTGAGTTCTGTGATTTTAATCCTGGGTTCTCAAGGGGATGAAGCCTTGCAACCGTATTTTTACAAAGCTTTCCAGTTGATTCTGTTGTGCAGTCAAGTTTGAGAACCACTGTGCTAACTGAAAAGAAATAGGTGCTATTGACAGTAGCCCCAGCTAACACACCTTAAAACTATAGGTAATCAATTCTGAATAGCGAGAGAGGGTCATTTTGTGTGAGAAACTACTGAAGCAGGACAGAGTTTGGTTGGATCTGGCTTGGTTTAGCCCCACATTTTGAGGAGTCTGTCCAAACTGAAGCCTCTGATCCTTCTGGATAATCATTTGGGAAAAGGGTTGAGGTCCATGATCAAGGTTGATTGTCTGTGGCAAAACATCCCATGGGGAGAAACCAGGGACTGTAGGTGCTCAGGATTCAACTATAGGGATCAGTCTCTTTTTCACCCAAGGGAGTTTGCTATTTTTCATGTTTACTGGCTGCTGAGTGATTCATATGGTGCTGGGGGAGATGTGTTCAAATGAAAAGTGTTGCTTCTATGTAAAGTAGCTTATTACTTCCGTGATATTCCAGCCTATTGATACAACCCTGCAGAACAATGCAAATTCTGGTGTGTGTGTGTGTGTGTTTGTGAGTGTGTGTGTTGGGATGAGGAGACGATGGGAGCACACATAGAAATGCATATTTCTAGGAGAGCATGCCTTCACACTTCCCTCCTCTGACCTTTATGCCAGAAGCATAAGAATGACCCATTGTTCGCTGGCCCTGGAGCTTAGTTTTTCCTAATCTCTGGATGCTCAATGGCTGAGCTGGCCTCCTGCCTGGCCAGTTGGCAGCTGTCAGGGTAGCCCCATGTATCCCAGATTTATTCCTGTGTGGCTTCTCCCTGCCCGATCCCTCATCCTCTGGCCTGGCATTTTCTCCATGACAGTCTGCCCCTGAACTGTCCTCGCTGCCGCTTTGGTAAAGGCTTGCAACGAAAGGGAGGAACAGCCACTGGCGGATCCAGTTTGTGCAAGCAGCATCAGCAATGGATGAGACCTCCCCCAGGCTGGAAGAAGACTGGAAAAAAGGCCTTCAGCGAGAAGCGAGCTGGCAGGTAAGTGATGTCCTCAGCTCTGGACGGACCCAGATCTCTCTCTCCACTCTTTAGCCCAAGTGTAGGTAATTCACATCAGTCTGTTTGCAGAACTGCATTATTTGCAGGTACATCCATTTGGGAAAAGTCCTCATTAATTTCCATCTCTTTGTAAACCATGCAAATAAGACTCCAAATGAATTTACTCTACATTCTCAAGCAAGCTAATAGAGTTTTACAAATCTATAGATGTTGCTAAATTTATACTTTCTTAATAAAGGCCCTTGAATTAACAAGTTGCAGGTGTATATCAAAGGAAACGTGCAGATTTGGTTTGTGTGAGTACAAGTTCATTATAATATAAAAATTTAATACAACACCTGTCATCAGACTTACTTTATGGTGTTATAGTAGGTTGGAATAAGGGGCTTGGTTTTAACCTATTTTAATGAGGTGACCATTCTTTTAATGCAGCTTGCGTGCCTTTCTTATTTATGCTGAACTCATAATAGGTAGAAGCTCTGTGGTATGCAGAGAGTTCAAGCTAAAGGATTCATTTTGGTGTAGAGGCAGTTTTCATTAAAATATGCAAAGCAGTAATGTTTATACGTTACAATACCTATTTCAAATTAGCAAAATTATATGCTCCTGTCTCGTAAGCTGCCAACTGAAATCCCTTCCTAAATCCTGTTGAATGGCTTTGATTACTCTTCTTCACATTACACATTACACACCTCTAATGCATATTTTTATGCATCCACTGCATTGCTATTTAATTAGACAACAATATTGAAGAGCGAAGCCAGAGCTTTTTTTTTTTTCTTAAATGCCGCTGCCTTATGGAGAAAGAACACTTCCATGCATGAAGCCTTTCTTTTGGATGGTGTTGGATAAAGTGAAACTGTGATTATCCATTTTGTCTATAGCAGAATGTTTCACAGAAAAAAATGGTGATTCAGGAATTAGTTGATTTTCAACATCAATTATAAAAAATAATTCTCTCTTTTTGTAAAAAGAGGGAAACTTTTCATAAAATTTCTCCTCTGCAGGAGAAATTTTAGAGAAATGTGGCACTGATATTGACAGGTATGTTCTGTTCTAAGCAATGTGATGTTAAGTAAGGAGCTTCCGAAAAAAACATCCTCCAGCCTGCCATGAAATTGGCGTCCTTCCACTTTGAGTGGGAGCATTATTTAGGAAGTAGGAAGGGATACAGAATGAATCTCTGTGTGCTACTTTGAGAATATCATGTGGTGGGTCTCCAGGGGGTCTAAACAAATATTCAGATATTTTATGGTAGGTAGTTGTGACTTTAGGGTTTTTGTCTTTTGTTTATGTGTTTTTCTTTAGAAAGTTAGCATTTTATATATATAGTCTTTGCCTCAAGGGAGGATTAAAGGAGGAAGGATGTGAGCAGATGACTCAGAGATCTCTGTAGACAAAATATTTAAATTAGAAACATGAAATCCAAATGTTTATGTAAAAAAGCACATGTCCTATAATGTCAGCATTCATGAACCTTTAGCTTAGTAATTTCTCAAAGGCAAATAATGAACATACGCTCTTTGCTACTTGCTTCCAAAGATGTGATCCTGTATAGCTGGTCAACCCTTGTCATTTGATAACTGAAGCTCTTCTGTATTGGAAGTAGTGCTTATGAAAAGGACATCCTAATCTCTGGCTTGGTCTTCCTGACTCTTGGAAATGCATGGCAGTGGATGGAAAATATGTCAAGTGTGTCAGCTCCAGCTTCACCTGCCTCCCCTCTTTGAGGATTGCCCCTGCCCCCACCCTCCAGTCGTCAGTATGGCCAGGCCAGGTCCCCATATGCACAAAGTCTCCCCACTTCTGCTGACAGTCAAGCTGTCCCCAGGGGAGGAAATGAAATCTGATGGCACCAGATGCAAGGGCTTTGTGAGAATGACTTCCTTTAGCCATCCATGCTAGTGATGAAGTTGGCTTTTTAAAACAAATTGTGAGTGATGTTGAAGATTTAATTTAGCCAAGTACTACATTTCTTACTGGAAACGATCCAATACTTTCCTATCTACCTACTATTTACCAGTCACAGTGCTAGGGGTTTTGTGTGTGTGTGTGTGTGTGTGTGTGTGTGTGTGTGTGTGTGTGTGGTTGTTCATATCTTTGTAAGAAGCCTAGAAGGTTTATATGATTGCCTCCATTTTATGGATGAAGAAATGAAGACTCGAGGAGGTTATATAACCTGTCAAAAGCCATCCAGTGCCCACGTTCAGGCCTGTTTGACTCCAATGCCAATTCCACTTTTGTTGCTGTGTGATCTGAATTGAATTTTATCTCATTTTTTATCTCACGGAATAATAGTTTATGAGCAGCTGTGACGTGGGCAGGCAGGAAGCAAAAGGAAGAAAGGGAGAAAGCATGACAATCTTCTAATAGAATAATCAATCTCTGAATCATTAAGACTTTAATAAAATGTTTTGTAATAGTTTATTTTTTAACCCTTATTCTATACCAGGCACAAAGTTACATTTCTAATTCTTACGAGTACTCTGACAGATAGATATTATTTGATCCTATTGCACAGGAGGGGAGACTGAGACTCAGTGGTGTTAGGGCACATGGCTAAGGTCACACAGCTGCTAAGATGCTGAAAAGAGATGTGCATCCACTGAGACTGGCTCTCAGGCCTCTGCTCTTACACAAGGCTGCCTCTCGGAGTGTATTTTCAAATTATATTTTGATCGTCCATATTTTAACTATCTCATCTCACAATGATGTGATGGGATTTGGTCTTTGAGAAGTCCCCCTGATAGTTGTTATTTTTGGTTTTTTTGTGTGTTTGTGTTTTAAATTAAGAGTTGAGCAAAAATGGCTTGCTCACTCACTTCTTCAGAATATATTTTAATTGGATGCTGTTTGCCTTAAATGAACCAGCTTACCCATGGAGTTGGAAATGAAGTAGATGCAATTTCTAGAATCAACTGTAAATCTGAAAATCCATTTAGGCATATAACCTATACTGGAAAACCAACAGTGGCTGTGTCAAAGTTAATGCTCCTACCTCTTATAGCCCAGCTATGGGAGAATCTTGGGAACAGAAGTGGCGGTGGCTTATGCCACCAGGTAACCATCTGACCACTGGCAAACTTAAAGCAGAGACTTTGCTTCTTCACTTGTAAAATGAGGGAATTATGCTTGAGTGAGGCCTTGAAGGAAAGGTGGGAGGGGACATGCTGCTACTTTCTTGTTCTGGGCAATTGTCAGTTGAAAGACCTTATGGAGGGTCAAAAGACTTGTTTCTGGATAACATTGTATCTTGGGGTCATTTCCTTTAAAATAACTGATGTGATTGCAGTGTGGCCATTTTGAACTTGTCTGTCAATACTGTCTGTCTGTGCCTGTCTCCCCCACAAGATGATAAATTTCTTGGGGCAGAGATGCATCTTGTTTGCCTCTGTGCCTCTGCGCTTAGCACTGAGTCTGGCACACACTCAACCCCGATGAAGCTTGCTGAACTGAGGGAATTGCAGATGTGAGCTGGAAGAAAACTGAGACATGATCTGGCCCTGATTTTGCACTTGAAGAACCAAGGCCCAGGGAGGCCGAGTGACTGCCCCGAGTCCCACAGCTGGTTAGTGAGGGGCAGAGATTACCATTCTGAGCTTTGGCTTTCTTTTCTCTGGACCACTTCTCCACGAACTTCCTATGTCTCAACTTTCTCATCCATAAAATTGGAGCTAGACAATACTATCTGTGTCTGTTTAGGTATCTTTATTTATCATGATATCCCTGTCTGGACAGGTGCCACAGCATAAGTGTCAAGAACATGGGATTCAGAGCCAGTCTTCTGGATTCTAAACTTGGTGTCATCAGTGTCTAACTATGTAACCTGGTAAAGTTTTTAACCTCTCTGTACTTCAGTTTCATCCTCTATTCACCTGTAAAATGGACATAATTATCCTAGCTACCATATAGGGTTGTTGTGAGGAATAAATGTGTTAATTTATGGAAAGTGCTTAGAAGAGCACTTCGGTAAGTACTGTTAAGTGACCCACAGCGCACACTGTATGTGTCAGCTACTGTCTACCTGTTGTCTATGTAATATGTTCAGCTATTCAGTGTTTCTTTGAATACCTACTATGTGCAAAGCATATCCACAGTTAAGTGGATGAGAAAGTGGCTAAAGGCAGTGCCCTTGAACTTGAGGTCATGGTGGGGCAAGTGCAGCAGGTGGTTATAATTATAGAATAACCATAAAATGCTCTGTATCATGGAAACACTGAAGAATAGCCCCATGGAGGAGGTAATACTGGAGCTAATTAAACAAAGAGAAGGCTTTAAGCCAGACAAAGAACTGGGAAGAGCATTCAGACCGAGAGAGAACAGGTCAGAGACAGGAATGGGAGAGACTCTAAGGTAGGTGTTAAGCAGCCAGTTGTCCTAGGTTCTAGTCTTTCAAGGTGAGGAAGGAGTGGTGGGAGATGAGTCTAAAGAGGGAGAGAGTAGAAAGGTCCTATGTGGCCAGACCAAACAGCTTCAAATGGCAGTGGGGAGCCATGGATAGATTTGAAGCAGAGGTATGACGTAAGGATCATTTTTTTTTTTTTAAAGAAAGATCATTCTGATTTTAGTGTGGAGGATAAATTGGGGTATGGTAAGAGTAGAGGCCAGAAACCCAGTTAAGAAGCTGCTTCACTGTTTTAGTAAGGGCTGGTTGGATTATGGAAACAAGATGAGATGGAGGAGGAATTCAGAAATCTCTAAAAGATACGAACCTCAGGATTTGGTGATTGATTGATGTAGGGGTTGAGGATATGGAAAGAGTCAAATGGCCCCCAGGTTTTTCTTTAGGGTGTCTAGGTGGATCTGGGTGGCATTATCTGAAAAGAGATTACCAGAGAGAAGATGGTCTCTGGGCTTATGATGGGGTGGATAATAACTAACAAAATAGTGGAGAAGAGTTATAATATATATGAGTAATATAGTATTTTAGAGGATAAACAAAACCCTGTGAGGGCTCAGAAATCTCACAGAAGGTAATAATATCAGGAATACACTGATCAAGAGCTTACTTTGTGTCAAGAGCTGTTTTAAGCATTTTCCTTATATTAACTCATAGAATCCTTATTGTGGCATTAGGGAGATATGAGTACTATCTTCATTTTATAGATGAGGAAGTTTCAGAGAGGTTAAGAGCACTTAATTAGTACATGGGGCCTGGGCCAAAGCAGACTGGGTCCAGGGTTTGTAAGCACCGTAGGATTATGTCTAACCACATGGTGCGGGGGGCGGGGATGATTTTACAGAGTAGATGGCATTTGGGCCAGGTTAACATACACTGTATTATTAGTTTCAAGGGTAGAATTTAAGTGTTACAACCCAGTGCTCATTATATCAAGTGCCCTCCTTAATGCGCATCACCCAAGCACCCCATCCTCCTACCCACCTCCCCTCCAGCAACCCTCAATTTGTTTCCTATAGTTAAGAGTCTGTTATGGTTTGCCTCCCTCTCTGTTTTCATCTTATTTTATTTTTCCTTTCCTTCCCCTATGTTCATCTGTTTTGTTTCTTAAATTCCATATGAGTGAAATCATATGGTATTTGTCTTTCTCTGACTGACTTATTTCACTTAGCATAATACATTCTGGTTCCATCCATGTCATTGCAAATGGCAAGATTTCATCCTTTTTGATGGTTGAATAATATTCCATTGCATATATATGTACCACACCTTCTTTATCCATCCATCTGTCGATGGACATATGGGCTCTTTCCATATTTTGACTATTGTGGACATTGTTGCTATAAACATTGGGGTGCAGGTGCCCCTTTGGATAAATACCTAATAGTGCAATTGCTGGGATGTAGGGTAGTTCTATTTTTAACTTTTTGAGGAAACTTCATACTGTTTTCCAGAGTAGCTGCACCAGTTTGCATTGCCATCAATGTGTAAGAGTGTTCCCCTTTCTCCACATTCTTGCCAACATCTGTTGTTTCCTGTGTTGTTAATTTTAGTCATTCTAACTGGTGTGAGGTAATATCTCATTGTGGTTTTGATTTGTATTTCCCTGATGCTGAGTGACGTTGAGCATTTTTTCATGTGTCTGTTGACCATTTGTATGTCCTCTTTGGAGAAATGTTTGTTGATGTCTTCTGCCCATTTCTTTTTTTTTTTTTTTTAAGATTTTATTTATTTATTTGACAGAGAGAGAGACACAGCGAGAGAGGGAACACAAGCAGGGGGAGTAGAAGAGGGAGAAGCAGGCTTCCCGCTGAGCAGGGAGCCCGATGCAGGGCTCGATCCCAGGATCCTGGGATCATGACCTGAACCGAAGGTGGACGCTTAACGACTGAGCCACCCAGGTGCCCCTTCTGCCCATTTCTTGACTGGATTTTTTGGTTTTTTTGGGTGTTGAGCTTGATAAGTTCTTTATAGATTTTGGATACTCGCCCTTTATCTGATAAGTCATTTGCAAATATCTTCTCCCATTCTGTAGGTTGCCTTTTAGTTTTGTTAACTGTTTCCTTTGCTGTGCAAAAGCTTTTAATTCTGATGAAGTCCTGATAGCTCATTTTTGCTTTTGTTTCCCTTGCCTTTGGAGACGTGTCTAGCAGGAAGTTGCTGTGGCCGAGGTTAAAAAGGTTGCTGCCTGTATTTTCCTCTTGGAATTTGATGGATTCCTGACTCACATTTAGGTCTTTCATCCATTTTGAGTTTATTTTTGTGTATGGTGTAAGAACGTGGTCCAGTTTCATTCTTCTGTGTGTGGCTGTCAAATTTTCCCAACACCATTTGTTGAAGAGGCTGTCTATTTTTCCATTGGATATTCTTCCTGCTTTGTTGAAGATTAGTTGACCATAGAGTTGAGGGTCCATTTCTGGGCTCTCTATTCTGTTCCACTGATCTATGTTTCTGTCTTTGTGACATTACCATACTGTCTTGATGATTGCAGCTTTGTAATATACCTTGAAGTCTGAGGTGGAACATAATTTTTGAGCAGTAAAAGGCTGAGTTAAAATCAGAATCCCGGCTCTCCTACTTCACTAATGGTGGATATGCTTTACATGAGGCAGAGAGAACAGTCTCTTGTACTTGTCTCTTTCTGAGTTCAACAGGTCTCCCAAGGTTATTGGATTAGCTGAGTTTCTCAACGTGGTGCAGGCCAACTCCATTGCTCCCAAAAAGGTTGCACATGGTGAAGGAGGCTTCTAACAAGTCTTGCCCAGTACTCATCAGTTCTGTGTCCAATAGGCTATGATGTATGGGAAATGGTAGGCCTGGAAGCTGGAGGTCTAACTAGGGAAGGTCTACTGGTCCTAGATGTGTAGCTTCAGGCAAGTCCCTCCCTCTCTGAGCTGTTTTGTTCTCCATAAGATGGGAAGCAAAAGATCTACCTCCCCGGTAAAAATTCAGTGAAATACTGTGTGTTTGAAAGAACTTTGTCTGCTGTAAAGCATCACATGAATGTAAGATTTTATTTCCACTAATTGAAAATAAAGCAGAATTGTGTCATTGAAATAATGCCAAATACAGAAATAATTTTGTGTACTCTCTTCCTCTTCCAATTCCCTTCAAATTCCATTACTATTTGCGTTTTGGTTTCCATGTAGGAAAGAAAATAAATAGGTTTGATGGTGTTTTCTGTTCTCAGGAAAGGATTCATTTTTTTAATGTTTGAGGCACCTTACATTGGGATCAAAATGGAATAGTGACTCACATTTTGAGTTTACTTCTTGTTTAGAGAAATCTGCTTCAAGATACCAAAGTAATCTATCAGGTGATTAAATGGTGTTGTTGGGTCAAAGTTGGCATCTGAGGTTGTAGACTGACCAGTTCTAACTTTATGTCAAAGGTGCAATGGACCTAGCAAGAAACATTTGAACATAGACCATGTAAGAGTTTAGTTAGTTAGAAAACAAGTTCCTTTTCTTCTTCATTGTTACATTTCTGACACAATGGTATGTTTAAGAAGACTCCTTTCCTTGCTGGTTGTAGTTTTTTGTTGTTGCTTTTTAAATTATGTGGGACTCATTCACTCATTCATTCATTCATTTTGGTCCAGGAAAGTAAAGTGTTTGATGTATTTCTTAGATTCAAATATCATAGCTTCATAAAGTTAGAAGAGAGCCTGGGGTAACCTGTCGTTGTTTGTTTCCACCCTACATGCTCTTCACTCTGAGCAGAAGCAAGTCCAAGGGTTGAAGATAGATGACCTTATACAGCTTCTCTCCATAGCTCATTCTTAGGTCTAACAAACAATTCTTAGGTTAAGGAAATTCTTCCTTGGGGTGGATTTAAATGGCACCCTTTGCAGCTTAGGACCAGTTCTGCTTCTTCATCCTTCCTGGAGGTGGAGAAAAACAACTCAGTCACTGTCCTCAGGAATCAACCTTCCTGGCCCTGAAGATAATTATGAAAGCAGCCCTCAGCTTTTGCTTCTCAAAGCTAAGCAACCTAAATCCTTAGGTATAATTCTTCATTTCCATCTTCTTGAGTTTCTCTGAACCTTCTCCAAGTCTGCTTATTACCCTTAACTTCTATAGCCTAGAAATTTTCAAGAAAATCCAGCTAGGGCTAACCAGTAGTGATCATCTGCTCATTCATTTAGTCAGCTAAGACACATTTATTGAGCTCCACATTTTAAATACTAGACCTCTGGGCAAAGCACTGAGGGTACAAAGATAAGTAAAAACAGCATAATGTAGCACTTAAGAGCCAGGTTCATATCATGGATCACCGCTTACCGGCTGTATGACCTTGGGCATGTTGTTTCAACTCTATGTCTCAGTTCCCTCATGGGCAAGATGAGATAATGGTGGTATCTATCTCATAGGGTTTTTGTGAGGATTAAATAGATAAATACATGCAATACACTTGGAATAGTGGTTGGCACATAGTTATGGCCATGTAACTGTTGATTATATAAAATAAAAATTAAATAAGATGCAGACCCTGCCCTTGAGCTGTACCCAGTCTAGTTGGAAGGATAAACTAATAAATAAGCATCTAATTACAATTTGGTATGTTCAGTACTTTAGCAGCATGTGCGATGGAAGTTCAGAGGACCAAGAGGAATTGTGACTCAGGGTATCAGGAATGACTTCATGGTTCAAGGAAGGTAAACTGTTTGATATACTTCTTAAATTCACATATCATTGACTTATAGGCTGGGAGAGACCTTGGGATGACATCTCATTGTTCATTTTCACCTTGCAGATCACTGAGTTGGATCTTAGGGGAAGAGTAAGGGATTTCTAGGTGGTGAAGAGGGTGAAAAGGCATTCTAGTCAGACAGAGCCTTGTGAACAAAGAACTGAAAGAGTAAATGTTGGCACATGTTTGAAAAACGGTGAGTGGCTAGTTGTGTCATGGGCATGGCAGGCTATGAGGCTGGGAAGAGCGTCTTCCATCTGGGTGGCATCAAATCGTGAATGGGGTTGGAGGCTTTGGCTATCTTATCCTTAACCTAACCCATGCTCATGAAGCTTTATTTTTTAAAAGCTGTGGATCAGTCAGGGAGGCTGCCAAAGCATTTCATGTTTCTCGTCTAGTAGTTTTCTTACTCTGTCTTGGATCAGAGTTATGTGTCAGTCCCTGGAGGCCAGAACCTGAATCTTATTCATTTCCTTTTTTCTCTCAGGTCCTAGCATAGTACCAGGCATGGAGCAGGCTTAAGTCATGTGTGTTGAAATAAAGTTTGCTGTGTATAACCAGTGCCCTTGTTTGCCTGGTCTCGGACAGCCAATTGTGTTTATGCATGAATGAACAAATGCAAATAAATGAATTCAGGGATTTTTTTACAGTTTTCAAATTTGACTCAATTTTGAGCACCTCTTGGGAAGGGAATAGTTTTGTGTAAAACCCCCCAAACCAATATGAGAAACAAATCCTCCCTGTGGTGTCGTTGCCTTTTACATTCAGTTTCTTATACTCCTGTATGTCACGTTCCTGGCTGATTATTTTGATTGGGGCTTGGTGAGCCTGGAGTGAATTTAAGATTTACATTTTTCCCTTCTTGAACTCCTTCTTGAGCAGGGACTTACACAGGTCACAGTCTATGCTGACAATGGCTAAAGAACGTTCACAATGTGGAGGGCAGATTTTAAAAGAAGGTTGAGGGAAAAAAAGGCAGCTCTTGAGCATCTAAAGAGACAAATATGTTTTACATCAAGTTCCCCTGTTGAAAAAATGTCAAAAGAAGTGAGAAATACTCAAGTTGTAGCAGCTGGTTGAATGCAGTGATTCTCTCACTTAGGGCGCAAAAGCCACAATTTTCTATCTAATTCACTACTCAATCATTCCATGGCCCCTGTCTCAAGCTCAATTTAAGCTCAGTCCCCAGTACACAGAGCCACTGTACAGTGTATAAAGAAATGACTGGCTGAAGGGACTGAGGGGAAGAAGGAGCCATGTGGTGACCCAGAGCTTGAGTTACCAAGTGGTCCTGGGATCACATGGCATCTCTCTCCAAGGCCTCTCAGAAAGTCCATGTACAATAGGTCATTTCTCCTTTCGCCTTTAAATTGTGATTATCACTGCCTGATAGGATAATATGATCAGGCATAGTCTGATGCTTCTGTTCAAGTGTTTACCACATGTATTGGGGAAACAGACAAATTTACTGGAGACTCGGGGGTAGTGCCTGGATTGAAAGTTTGCTGCCTCAAGGGCTTTGAATTGAAATGGAAACAGGCTGGCTCTGCAGAACTCTATTACTGTTGATGACTATTTGTCTTTTTCAGAGGACTTTGGGTGAGCAATAAATATGACTGCTCTTTAGGGAGAGCCTCCTAGAAACTGTTGTATCTTTCCTTACACATGTCAATTGTATTTCAGTTTTCAAAGGCACTTTTCCACTTATACTCCTTTTTCAATCTCCTAGAAGCCCTATGAAGGAAATGGCAGCAATGTTATTATTACCAACTGTCAAATGAATAAACTGAGGGCTGATAGGTTAAGAGCCGTGCCCAACAGGACCAGGACTAGAACCTGAGTACGAAGTGCAATCCTGTGCTTGTTCACTCAGATCAAGCTGCCTCTCTGTTCACTGGTCAAGGGTATGCTTTCCTGAAACTTGTCAAAAATTGCATTCTTAAATTCATACCTAATTAGCCCCAATCAATTGTCCCCTTTCTAAAAAAGTGTGACATTTAAAGCTAAAAACTTTTATGTAACTGTTTCTGAGGAAGAGCTTCGCTCCCTAACACCAACAATGAAATTGTCTGGCGAAAAAGCAAGATGTTCATGTTTCTCCATGCTGATCATAATGCTTCAGGCATGGGCTTCATGCAGGGGTGGGAGTCCAGCAGGGCTATTACACAGTCAGTAACCCAGGGTATGCTGCAGAAATACATAATTTTGTGTAACACTCTAAGAGACTTTATTTTCAGCATTGCTGAATTTCTTTTTTTTCACACTGGAAAAGGAGGCACACCATCTCCCGCAACTCAGCTTCTTGCCAAGATGTGACTTAAATAGCATGAATCACCTCCACCCCACCTTTTGGCTGAATCAAATTTCAGTGAATCAAAAATCTGAATTAATGAGACCAAAATATTTTCTTGAGAAATTTTTGGAAATTGAAATGACCAAGAGGTCACATGACACAGCTTTGCTATTTGTGTGGGAATAATAATAACCCCTTAGATGCCTCGGTCTTTGAAATAGATTATTTTCCTTAGTAATTGATCTCGGTGTTCACACACGGCTTGAAGAACTATGGAGAAGCATCTTATGCTGTACTTTTCCTGCATCATTAATGTACTCTTCATGTCTGTGTTTCATTTGCCTAGAGTCAGCCTACTCTTTTCTCTCCCATCTCCTTTCTCAACCAAAAGTATAATAAAAAATCTTTTAAATGCTTATCAACTCACACTTACTTAACATTCTAGAATGTAATATTAGTTATATTATTTATAAGCTTGAGCTCTAAAGTCAAACCAAAGTGAGGTTGAATCCTGCTTTGCTATTGACTAGTTGGCTAACCTTGGATATATTTCTGCTGTAGAGCCTCCATTTCATCACCTTTATATTTTTTTTTCATTTCATCACCTTTAAAATAGAATTACAATAGTAACTTTTTTCCTACAATAATTAGGAAAATTAAAGGAAGTAATTTACCCAAATCCTTTGGCAAAGTGGCTACCATATCAAAAGCACTCAGTAAAACTTAGCAATTATTATTATTATTATAAAGGTATTTATATTAAGACCAGAATCATGACAATGCTGTTCATGATCCCATTCATGCCAACCTACTAAGAAGTAAAATATAGAAAAAGATAAAAAATTATCATATCAGTTAAAATTATTGTTTACATAGTAAAGCAAAGATATTTAGAAAAACTAAAAAACTGTTAGAAAAATGAGAGTTGAATTAGTTGATTCAATATAAAACAAATATACAAAAATTAACAACTTTCTGGCATAGTGGTGATAACCAGTTAGAAAATATGAAGATAAAAATCATTCAATATGGTATTAAAATATAAATGATCTAAGAATAAACTTACTGAGTGATAATGCACATTCTGTATGAAGAAAACAATAAAACCAACAGGAGACATAAAAGAAAACTTGGATGTATGGAAAAAGGTATCATCTTCCTAGAAAGGAGGCATCAATACTGTCCACATTTTAATTCTTCTCGAATGTACATATTCAATGTAATTTTAATCAAAATCATATTGCTGCTATTGTTTTCTGGAAACTTGGCCAAGGGTTCTAAAGTTCATCTTGAACAATAAATAGAATGAAAGTTTAAAAACTCTTTAGGAAGACCAGTAGTAAAGCAGGCTTTTCTCTAGAAGACATTGTAATGTACTATACAGTTATGGTAATTAAAACAGCATGTTCTGGAGGAAGAATCAACAGACAAATGGGGTTAAAGTAAACCAGAAACAGAATCTAGTAAAAGTAAGAGTTTAGGATGTGGATGTGGTCAAGGTTACATTACCTATTCATTGAGGACCTAACAATTATGAGTAAATGGTATTGAGTCATCTGATTGACTGGGAGAAAACACTACAAATTTAATTCCACAGAGAAAGAGTAAAATGTAAAAAATCCAAAACATATAAATGACAGAGGAAAATATAGGGTAATATTTACCTAATCTTGGAATGGGATAGCTTTCTAAACACAAAGGAAAAATGTGATAATTTTGATTATGTGAAAATTAAAAAATTCTCTGTCAGAAATGTAATAAACAAATAAAAACCCAACAAATAATAAAGTAAGAAAGAATTCAACAAATCTGGCCTAAAAAGCTTGATATCTTAACAAACTGAGAGTTCATACAAATAAGAAATAACTTAATATTCCACTAGAAAAAAATGAATTTGGTCCATAAGCAATTAATAGGAGATACATATTATCAATAAATACATGAAAAAAACTGTAGTTTTGTAAGCATAGAAATTGAAATCAAAACAATAATGAAACACAAGCGGTAAAGATTTTGAGAAGTAGTCATGTTGGTGATAATGAGATGAATCCTATGCAGCTATTGCCTCTGCTTTTTTAGGAGAAAGTATAAATTATTACCAACTTTCTGGAAATTAACTAGATAACATGCATTAATAGTTTAAAAAAATTTAAAACTTGATTGGATATGATTTTAGAACTAGATCTTAAGGAAGTTATCAGAGACAAATATAAAACTTCTTGTAGGGACACCTGGGTGGCTCGTTTGGTTAAGCGGCTGCCTTTGGCTCAAGTCATGATCCTGGGATCGAGCCCTCCATCGGGCTCCTTGATCAGCGGGGAGCCTGCTTCTCACCTCCCTCTGCCTGCCGCTGCCCCTGCTTGTACTCTCTCTCTCTCTCTCGCTGTCTCTCTCTCCCTGTCAAATAAATAAAATCTTAAAAAAAACTTCTTGTAAAAATATTTTTATTTTGATGTTGTTTGTAAACAAGTTTGACTCATTGTAAATTTCCAATTATAGGTTAATGGTTAGGTGCACTATGATACAGCCATCAAAAATGGTGTTTTCAATATTTAATGTAGGAGAGAATGCTTTTGATATAATATTAAGTGAAAATAATGGAAAATGTACTTTAGATTAAATAGGGTACTTCAGATTAAACCAACAAAAGACAGGTAAGACATCAAAAAACTTTTAAAAAGTTTAAAACCCATAGGACAAAAAGAATGATAGAGGAGATGACATTGGTGAAGAAATGTCAACTACACTGTGAAAACTCAAAAGAGAATAAACAAATTGTAACTGACTTGGCACAACATTAAAATAATAGTGAAGCTTGTAAAGGTAGGAATCAACAAAAAGCAGGTTGTTTTGCACTGCCAGATTCAGGAAATGCCCAGGAAGTGGATGTGCCAGGTATCTTAGAAGGTGAGGGTGTGGGGTGGAATAGAGAATAGATAAGTAAGTAGAAAGTATGCAGAAAACAGTGGAGAGACCAGGTCCCTTCTCCCGGTGGTCCAAGGCAGAAACAGTTCATACCTAACAAAGTTGAGCCAGAAAAGATCTGGATTTGGGGACAATCAAGCACCATGGAGGAACTGGTAATATACAATAATGAAAATAAGGACATTTTAAGTGAAAGTTTGCGTACTAAACAGTGAGACCCCAATTCTCTCCTCTTTTCCAGAGTGTTGGCAACTTGCCATATTGTTTGCCAGAGAGGAGAGCAAAGGAGTCCTATCTGGGGAATGAGAAAAGTCCAGGGTCCAGTCCAATAGAAAAGGCCTCCTATGAAAAGGCCAACTCTTCTTCATGCCACATTGCAGTAAAGCCCACCACTTGTAACTCCTTCTCATAGTCCTGGAACTTCCAGTCAGCCTTGAATGGTTTACTCTTAAGTGGAACAGATGACCAGATATTACGAGAAGACCTCTAATATGAAAGAGAGAGACTAAAACAAAACGAAAAGTACTTGGAGTAGATTAAGGCAATGCAGAACAGGGAAAAATCACATTAAAAAAACTCTAATTTATTTTGGGAAGTAAGACAATATATTGCATTCATGATACAACAGTGGACCACTGTGGGAAGAAACATTCAGAAAATCAGAATTGGCTCTTGGAAATTAAAAATACAAAAGCTGAAATTAAACTGAAGAGTTGGGAAACACATTTGAGAAAAATCCCTGAGGAATTAGGTTAAAAAGACAGATAGAAAATAGGAAAGAAAAAAAAAAAAAAACAAGAAAATTTGAGGACCAACCTAGGAAGTCGAACATCCAAATAATAGGAATTTCAAAAAGAAATACCAGATCAAATGAAAGGCATAAGTTTACAGATAGAAGGGTTTACTCACTTAATCCCAGAATAATGAGTGAAACACACACAGACACACACAGACGCAGACACCAATATACACACACTTGGATACATCATTGGAATATTTCAGAACATTTGTAATAAACTTATTGAATGATTCCAGAGGGAAAGAAGTCCATGCACAAAGGATTGAGAATCAAATTAGAAAACGCCCCTTGAACCTAGATGAGATTGGGTGTTATATTCAAAATGTTGACAGATTCTCAACCTAGAAGTCAATATCCTTCCACTGCCTCTCACTGACCTGGGAATAAAAATAGTAGGCATCTCACAGGATCACCTAGAATGATGAATGTAAAGTTGATCAAATTTGGAGGAGAGTAACATATTTTCAGATTATGAGGTCTTTACAAATTCTCAGAAAGTTACTAAAGAATGTGCTCCAGAAAAATAAGAGAATAAATCAAGAAAGAAGATATGGGTCCCAGGAAATAAGAGGTCCAAACCCAAAGAGAGGCAACACATATTCCTGGCATGATGGCAAAAGAAAGCTCTAGGATGTCAGCTATGCTGGATGCCTGAAGAGAAGCAAGTCCAAATTACAGCACAAGGATTAAGCACTCCCAGAGGGACGTCTCTTGGAAAGAATGGAACTGAACAGTTGTCTGATATGAACATATTGAGAGGTATTTTTCAGCTTTATTGAATGTATTAAGAAGTATTTTTTAGCTCTGACATAGTTTGTCATTGAATCAAAAATAAAGTAAATAAAAGATTAAGACAAGTTTTTAAGTTCCAGGGAAAACAAAAAAGTATGTATGAAAAAAAATTTTAAAATTAGTTATGAGACATTACATAGCTCTGCAATGAACAAAACTTAAATAATTATAATAACAGAAACATTATTTAACAAAAACTTGGAAATAATTCTCTTTGGAAGAATGAAGGGAGAGGACATGCATGTGGGAGAGTAGGAGTGGTGTAAGACCTCATCCTCCCCTTTCATATCTGCAAGCCAGTAGATAAGATCTGATGCAACAATGTGGTTAGATGGACTATTATAATTTACAAGAAGGGAAATGAGTCTGGGTGTTGGATGATTTGTTCAAGGTTTCACAGGAAGCTCATGGTAGACCCAGAACTAGAATCTAGTTGTCTTGATCCCCCAGGGTTGGTGCCGAACTATGGCAGAAAGATCTGTCAAAAAAATATCCTCTGCCTTTTCTTGGCTTTTCCTACACCTCCAAGTTGGATGAGTCAATAGAAGTTTCTATCTCTGTAAACTTGTATTGAATTAAAATAGGTAATCAGTGATTTTTATTACATAATAAAAACCCCATGTGAGTTTCATTCTAGGAGGCAGGAATTGTGCTGTTGAGGAAACTATTTTGTAAGAAGAGGCAGAATTTATACATAAATGGTGATTCAAGTGGGCTGGCTTTGTTGTTACTCTGGGTCTGGGTTTGAGGGCTGACTCATCCACTGACAAGTTGTCTGATCTTGGGTGAACTGCTTCATCTGTCCAAGCTTTGGTCTTCTTATCTGCAAAATGGGTATAAAAATAGTAGGCATCTCATAGGGTTAAATCAGATAATGAATTTGAAGGGATGTACATAGTACTTTGCTCATGGAAGAGCTTTAGACATGTTAATGGTTGTAGCAGCAGTGGAAGCATGGTTGTGGGGTAGAGAGCAGGGGGAACAGTTGAACCCTATAACCTGCTACAAATATTGTACCTTTTGAACATATTTGTAATGTTAACATTACATTACATGGCTGTTGGGACCTATGACATAAAAATGTGAGAGGAACAGGGAGATATGTAGGGAAACTAGTCAAGATGGTATGGTGCCAATTTTAGGTCTAACAGGTGTCTCAGCAACCACTAGTGTGGGTTAAATCTGGCCCTGCCTCTGACGGTGGTATTTAACAATTGAAGCATTCAGAACAGTAGTTCTGCTAGTAGTAGTAGTAATATATTACAAGGTTTGTTATTTTTCCCAGTTATCCACAGGGTATTTCAAGGGACATCTCAGAATATGAAAGTAGGTTCAAGAATTATTGAACAATTCCATGGGTGACAGTTCTGAGAAGTTGTTAAGCCAAAATGGGATGCTTGGTCTTAATCCCTGCCTTTAGAGGTGTCCGTGATGGAAAGGACTGTTAATCACACATTTTTACAAGGAAGCAGAATGGACCACTAGCTAGCTTGGTCTGTAGTGTGAAGCCCATTTGGCAATTTTCTTGTTTTTAAGAAACACACCAGTTGTGGTACAAGAGTATTTTCAAAACATACTGTATTTATTGTTGGATGATAAGCTCTGTTCTCCAATACATGAGGTGGAGACGGGCTTCTGTAAACCTGAAGGTTTCTACAGACTGGTGAGTGTCTTTCCCCCTAGGGAAATGCTGCATTTCTCTCTCACCTGGGACTGCTCCTTGGCTTCTGGGGCTTGAAGGGAAGAGAGGGGATGTCTAGGTATCTCTGGAACAAAAAGCTGGAATCTATGAGGGGTACCGGGAGGATCTTCCTTCCTTCTGCTTTTAGGGGAACACTCTCTGCTGCTTAGGGAAGGTGGGAGCTCCCCATTCATAGTACTCTGTTCATGCTTATGGTTCACATATTTGGGCAACCATTTGGGCACCCGGCAAATATTTTCAGTCAGTGGGAGTTACCCCAGGGAGAACACTTCATCCAAATTCCAGAGAATTCTGTGAAGGAATGAAAGGCTGATCTCACAGGAGGAAGATTCGGGGACGTTAAAAAGGAAAAGGGTCATGTGGAAGACATGGTGTCCATGGAGAAAGGTGGTAAAAAAGAAGAAAACTCTAGGGAGAAGGCAGCTTAGCTAATATGCTGCCCACGTGATAGCTTACATTTCATTCTCACTGCCAACCTGCAGCTGTAAATCTGTAATTATTGCCATTCACAGATGAGGAAATGGAAGGATGGAGAGGTGGGTTCTCTGCAGGGTGCCCACGCTCCTACAGGTAGCAGCAGGCAGTCTTCTCAGGGCTCCCTGGCCCCAAAGGCTATCGTCTTTCTTCCTCCATGGGAGAGGAAAGTAAATTCCTTTCTCTTCCAGATATCTCCCGGTTACTAGAAATCCTCTATACTGGCATCCTCCCTTCCCAGTGTTTGCTGGGCCAATCCCTTTTTCCTTCCAGTAATGATTTGCTTCTGTGGAAGCCTCCATGCAGGGGGACCCAGATCCTCCTGGGCATCCTCTGTGTCTCTCTTCAGGTGTGGTGCTGGATACCCACAGGAGCCACCAAGGGGTCTGAAGATATCACAGCTCTTCCCTGCCCTCTCTCCTGCACCCCAACAGAGCCACAGTCTCCAAACAGAGACCCACAACTGGCCAGCAATTCCTCCTGACTGCCTGTAAAGAGAGGCCAGTTGAATGCTAATCAGTACACTGAAGAATCCAAATCCTGGCTCTACCTCTTAGAAGCTGTGAAAACTTGACAATTACTCAAACTCTTCGTGCTGCCCTCTGTGTTTCCCCATCTCTGAAATGCTGACAATAACAGTAGCTGCCTCATAGGGCTGTTGTGTGGAATAAGAAAATCACATCATCTCCAGCATCATCTTCCTATCACTGCCACCCCCAAAGAGCCTGCATGTAGTAGGTGCTCGGGGCATGTTGGCTCTTTTCTCCTGAGATTGATTTCACCTGCTGGAAGTTTGGACTTGCAGGAATGGGGGTGATGGAAGGGAGGGGTCGGAGTTCAGGAGAAGGAAAGGCAGAAATAAGAACAATGCTTGTGAGCCTAAGATCCCTCCAGGCTTGATGTTTTTCTTGACTCCTGTGAGCATTCAACCCACCTCCCTCACACATAAAGACACACACACATACATACATCTCTCCATTTTTGTTATGGATAAAGTCTACCGTTCACAAGAATACTCTGAAACCTGTTTCTCTAAAAAAACTGAAAGCCTTCTGATTGCCTTTCTGTATTGAATGAAAGAAGACATCAGGGAACATTTTGAAAGACACCTGGACCTCCATTCTGTCCTTGCAGCTTTTGTCATACATCTCTTCCATGCACCTGTAGCTGGACTTAAATTTGTGACTTAGAGCAAATCAGTCATTCGGACTCTGAGTGCTCTAAGGAACTTCCACCCTGTGACTTTCCTTTAGCAAGTCTCCCTTGGACCTGTGATACACTGTGTGGCTGTGTGGTACTGATGTTTCTACCTGGTATTGTCCCCCTAGTACCAATGGGCCCTTCCAGGAGTCACCGACTGTTCCAGCTTCTCTGAGCTAGGCCGAGTCACCCTCAGCCTTGTAAAATACCAGGGTCTTTCAGGCAGTCATGGTGCAAAACGTTCAGGCTGCTTGAGGGTGGCCTGGAGAGGTCTGCATGTGCGTTTTGAGAAGGGTTGTTTAGAAATCTTTGATCATGGGTGCACAGGGCCTGGAGTCACCACTGAAGGGATATCAGTGTCCTGGGGAAAATGGCTAAGCCAGTAAGAATCAAGTTTCTTTTTGTGTGTGCGTGTGTTTGAATTCCTAATTTTCAGATTTATAAGAGCAAGTAATTATATCACCAATTAAATTAGTGGAAAAGTCTATAAAGCTAAAGAAACTCTATTGTCGTTGAATAATATATGTACATAAAACTGGAGCAGTTCGCAAATGCAGAATTCTAATGTTATATTAGACGGTGGGAATTGCAAAGCCTGCATTCCTATTTCCGTTACAGCTCTGTTTCCTTTCAGCTGGAGGAAATGTTTCCCTTAACAAAAACCTCTAATGCTTTATTTTAGCCTAGAGGGATAAATCTCATACAAGATCTGATTTTTTGAGGTTTTGGAGAAATAAAAGATTTTTATTTTAATCTCATTAATTTTTTTTCTGGGGGGACTCAAACATAAATGAACTTTGAAAGTTGAAACTTTCCATCTGCCTGGTTCCCAGCGAGGAGACTGCTCGTGAGCTGAGAATTGTTCAGAGAGAAAATGAGAGAATAGAAAGGAGATGGAGGTATGGAATCTGGCATTGGATGAGACTTCAGGGTCATTCAGCCCCACGTGGTCCTCTCAGTGACCCTTGGAAAATGCATATAAAATCAATGAGCATGGCTAAAATTCAATAATAGATCTAGACCTGTCAATCAAGATATCAGTTGGAAGTAATCTAAAGCCCCCTCTAACTTCAATTAAAAATTAAAAAAAAATCAAAATTATATGTGCTTATGATAGTTCCTTAAAAACGTCAAATGGTTCAAAAGGACTTTTAATGAAAACCAATTGGCCCACTTCTCCCCACTTTGAGCTCTATTTCTTAGGGGCAGATAGTATTATCCCTCACTGATTCCCAGGCCAGAACAAAACAAAACAAAAATTTAAATACTCTGACCAAATACTGCCATCTAATTCTTCCAGTTGTCATGATGCAAAATAACTAATTAGAATCGACGAGTGAGCTGTCTTCAGAGAATTAGGGTATGTGAGGATGGAAAAGCTCCTCGTGATCTAAACGAGCTCAATATAATTGTAAATGAAGACAGTCGAGAGGGTGCCGTGACTTGTCCAAGGTCAAACAGTTAGTTTATGACACTCTACAAAATAAAACTTGGGTCTGATGCCCTTTCCTCTCTACCATACTGCTGCTCAGGACATGTTTGGATACCATTTAAGCATGTCCTCAACAGGGCTCTCATAAACTAAGTCTCTTCTTTAGACAGATAGATGATTCTAAAATGGTAATGTGAATGTAATGGCAATGATGCATTTGTCGTTTAGAGACTCCTGCAGATTATAACGTACCTGTAAAAAATCATAAAAAATCAAATTGACCCAGTTTGGCAGAAAAAAAAGAAATAGGTAAATCGGAACAGGAAAAATAAAGCATTATTGATACAGAGAACTATGTAACATTAGAAAGTATAATTGGTAGGAGCTTTCCAATATTAATATTGAGTTCTAGTAATGTCTTTCTATACTTGATGGCTCCTTCAAGTGTGGAAGGTGTGGAAAGGTGTGGAAACAGAGTATTGATGGTTGAGGAATTATGGAAGATAATGTAATAGCAAGACAGCAGAACTCGGCGAATACAAAGATTGAGGAAATAAAAAGTGGAGTCTGGGGTGTGTGTGTGGTGGGGGGAGCTGTGTATGTACGTGGAGGTGATGATGGTAAATCAGAGGCAAGTGTTCTGGAATTCTAGGAAGCATCTTTAACAGAGGCCGACACACTTGAAATCTAGTCTTAAGGTCAGAAGGAGTTTGACCAGGGAGCTGCAAAGCCAGTTAGGTCAGTTTCACACACTGAAAGAAAACATAATTGGCCTAGACACAAGGGGTTGGCAAAATTATTCCTGTAAAGGACCAGAGGGTAAATATTTTGGGCTCTGCTGGCCATAAGGTCTCTGTTGCAATTATTCAACTCTGCTGTGGGAGCACAGAAATGACCACAGACAACATGTAAACAAATGCTCATAGCTGTGGTCTAAGGAAACTTTATTTATGGTCACAGAAACTTGAGTTTTATATCCTTTTCATATGTCACAGAAAATTATTATTCTTTTAATATTGTTTTCAACCACTTAAAAATTGGAAAACCATGCTTTGCGCATGGGAGGCACAGAACCAGGCGGGTGGCTGGATTTGGCCCACGGGTCATAGTTTGCTCACCACTGGGCTAGCCAAACAAAGGGTTAGGGTCTATTACTTAAGAAATGATTCTGCTGTCCCAGCAAACAAGTACAAGGGAACTGCCCCTTTTCTTCCTCCCTAATTTTGTGGTTTCTGGAATCTAAGTACTCTCTGTTTTGCTTTGTTTTCCATAGACCAGCCGTCTTGACAGAAGACAGAGTAAGGTCTGTGTGTAATCTTTTCACTCTAATAGCCCATTTCCTGATCCACAAAGCACTCCAGTGGATAAAACAAAGAGGGTGCTTTACTGCATTGTATGGACCATTTGCTGAACAGGTTTGCCATCATGCCAAAGGTATAGCACTTCTAAAGATTTTTGCTGTTCTGAAGTGCATTCTGCATTCGGATAGCTCTGTGTAGGTGCTCACTGGTGGGGAAACCTTGCCTCCTGTACTTTGGGTTCTGGCTTCCTCCCATATGTCAGAGGGGCTCTACTTTACCAGCAAACCCCAGAAGTGCACTCAGCGAGGAGTGTCAGTTACATCCCTCACTGGTCACTGATATCCCTCATTTGTACTTAGTCTAATTCACATTTCTAATCCCTATACTTTTGATTGATTTCTGGCCCTGTTTGTGACAGTAGTACCATATACTAATGGTGTGCCTTCAAGAGGACACGTTTCTTCCTTACAAAAACTCTGGTTCGGATGGCAAAGTGAACTCAGGGAAGTCACACAGGTAGAAAGTTGTGGAGCTATGGCTCAGAGATAAACTGGACTCCAGATGCTTTGTTCCTTCTGTTCAGCCATGCAGCTTGCCTCTGGTTTAGAGTTTATAGGGCTTGGGATCTAAAGGCACTTGTAAACTTTCATTTGATGAGGTCAATTATTCTTAAAATTTATTGCCAGTGGAGAGTGTTTATGCATTTTATTAATGTGCTTGCTTCCTCCTAAGCAAAAGTCATTGACTTGAGTGTAGGAGGGCATCTCATGCCTTAGAGAGTGAAAAATGAATACTCACATTCAAATGTGTTGAGCAATTAGCTCCTTTTCTTCTGTTGACGTGGGGATTTTTTGCCTTTGGACATTGAAGAAAATAGATACTTAAGGAAACAAGAGAATTTAAATAAAAATTAGAACATAACTTGAAAATTGAGTTCCTCAGAATCTCTAGGATGAATAGAGATAGCATAAGTTCCTTCTACCCGAACTGACTTATAAATTACTTGATTTCCTTCCAAACATGTATTTCTTCCACAGGTGGATGCTGATAGTATTTCCTTATTCTTTATTTTGCCAACCTGTTTGGAAAACCCCCACCCTTAGAAATGCCCTGGCAAATTACTGGGGAAGACAAGATCTGATTATTGGCCTAAGAAATATTCAAGGTTGTTGGAAAAAACAAGAAAGCTTGGAAAAATTCAATTATAATACAGAACTATATGACCAGTGCCAACATGAAAGGTAGATATGTTAAGTTGGAAGAAATTTCAAGGAAGGAACATGTCAGCGTGGACTCCATGTTTGGAAGACACTTCACAATAAAGCACGGATTTGATGCAAGCCCTAGGAATGGGTAGGATTGGAATAGACAGAGGAAATCAGTACTTCTTGAGTGTGTACTGTGCTGGGCACTGAAGTTAGCCATTTAATCTTTACCAAACATCAGTACTACTATATCCACTCTGAAGTTGAGGAAACCAAGGCACCCAAGAAAAGTAAGATAGCTCAGTGGTTAAGATTTCCTGGGGTCGGCTCTAGGCCTGACCATTAACTAGCCATGTGATGACATGCAAGACACTGAACCTTTTTTTTTCTTAGTTTCTTTCTTTGAAAAATGGAGATCAGAGGGTGTGAGGGCTACCTGGCTGCTACATCTTTCACCTCATTGGCCACCAGGGTTGGTTCGGTTGATCTGGCTGGCTAGGTGGGTGCCCCCTTCCTCCCTCACTGTTCCATGTACGTGTCTCCCAAAGCTGTATGATCTGTTGAAGAGTACGACTTTTGCTAATAGAGAGGACTGTTCTTCGGTCAGGGATATATGAAGAGTTGCACTCCCTTGCTAGACCCTCCAAATAAGCTCTTAATGTCCTTTTGTAGGAGAATGCAGGGCAGTCAAGCTTGCAAGATCCAAAGGAGGCGATGCATGTGGCAGCCTGCCTTCTTTGGGGAAAAAAAAAAAAAAAGATCATAACAGACCTTCCTTATAGTGTTCCTATGAAGTTTGAACGGATTACTGCCTGTCAAGTGCCTGGCACATACGAAATGCTCAATAGACGCTAGGTATGGTTATTACTATTATCGCCAAGCACCTTGCCCAATAGCGAGGCTGAGATTGGAATATAGATCAGATCTTAACTCTGCCCTCATTTCAGTGCTGCCCAGTTGTGGAAAGGGTCATGGTGGTTCCAGCACTGGCAGAAGGCTGGAGTACAGAATGAGGTAGCATGAGGGTGCCATAATGGTGGGGAGAGTGTCGTGATGAAGTAGAGGATTTGGGGTGATGAGTGGCATGAGGGAAAGTTATAGGGGAAAGTACTAGTGTTACCCTTCAGGGCAGGATACACTGCTCACTTAAGCACTTCGGCTGGGCTCTGACCAGGTACGCTTCGCCCAGGCTATCGCTAGGTACACAGTACACATTACTACATACCTTTTCCTTTGGTTTCCATTCAGCCTAGGTCCGTGTGTCCTGTTCCAATACCCTATTCCTCCCACGGTATACAGACACGCGCACACATATGCGCACACAGTGGGCCAAGCATAAAGTCCAAATCCTTCGTCTCGGTTCTTGTCCCCCCACTGTGCTCTGGTCGTATAGAATTAATTTGCAATTCCCCAAAGCCCACTGGAATGTAGGCCCTGGGAAGGCAGGACCATGGCCGTCACACCCCACTGTCACCTTACCACCTGGGGTGGTGCCCAGTACATAGTAGTTGCTCACTGAATGGCAAAAAAGTGAAGGGATGTGAAGGTTCTTTCCCACCTCCGGACTTTTGCATATACCGTTCCTTCTGACTGGAACAGTTTTCCCACCTTCTGGTGACTTGTCAGTTTTGTTCGTCACTGCTTCCAGAAGGCATATCTGGCTTCTTTCCCCCTAGTTATTCCTTCCTTGGCATTTATCACATTGCCCTGCAATTCCTTCTTTGTTGGTCTGTCCACATCATTAAACTCTAGCTCCCAGGAGGGCAAGACATAAGTTTTCTCACGCAGCACCTCATAGCCCCGTGCCGAGCTGCGTGTCAGACCCGTGGGAGGGCTTGGGACCTGTCTGTGAACACAAGTGAGTGTGCACACCACGTGCAAATGCACACATGTCCTCCCGGGAGCTGTTCTGTTCGGGCCCCTCCGGGAGAGTGAGTCACCGAGGTAAGTACCAGGTGACTCAGGACAGTGGCAGATGTCTCTCTCCTCCTTTTCTGGCAGCGGGGGAAGCACGGCTCAGCCTCCACAGTTAACTCTGGCAGTCGGAATTCAGAGAAATGAGCAGCTGACAGCAGAAGCGAAGAGCCTGAGCCTGGAAGTCCGTAATCAGCCTTGGGACTTTTAATGAGTGTTCTCCAGAGCAGAGTCGCTAACAAACCATCCTGGACTCCCTTGATCAGTTTAATTGGAGGACAGACGGTCTTAAACATTTTAAAAAGCTGACAGAAGGATCTAATTCCCAAGGCTTTCCCTCTAGCTAAACGTGTGCTTCCGAAGCTCCCTTTCTTGGACACGTGCAAGGCTTGCATTTTGACCTTTAGTGGATTCTAGATCACCGTGTTCCGGGCTCTGTTTCTGAGCATGATCTTTATTTTGTCCTTCTGAGCACCTACAGACTGGTACCCAAGTTCTCCATGAATTCTGATGTCTTGCTACCAGAAATATATTTGAGAGAGGGATCACTTTGGGTGCATTTTGATGCCTGTGTCTGCCACAGATTTCATCTATCTGTTTTCATAAGGCATGTTGAAAACTAACTGCCTTTTTACTCCTGGACTATGTAGGAATCACTATAGAATGTCCTAGTAATTCAGATGCTCCTTTGCATTAAATGTGTTTTGTTTTTTCTTAGCAAATTAAAATACTTGGAAAAGTGAATTTTTGTATTAATAGTATGTATTATAGAAGCTGATAAATGTGAGATTAATGGCCAAAAAGAGACATTTCAGATGGATAATTTAGATTTTTATCATTTATTAATCATGGAAAATAAACCTGCTGTATAAGTAATTTTAGTTTTATCAAGAAGATAAATTGTTCTGGCTAATGAATGTATAGATATTCTATGCCAAAGGCATTTGGAGTAATCTGTTAATCATTTAACTGTGTCAGGGCATATGCTATGTCTTCATAAAGCAATTAAAACACATAACTTTCTCCACTGAAATGCGTGTTGGCCTTCACTGCCTAAAGCAAATTAAAATGGCATTTGTCTTAGGCTAGGTTTTGGTGGCACAATATCTAGAGGCAGAAAACATGAGGGGCTATAGATGTCATGACAAAGAAAGACTAGTTCAATCTCTCATTCTCGGAGTGAGGTTGCAAATCACTCCCAGAGTGGAGCTGTGCTAATGAGGAAGGACTTTGTGGCTCCCAGGTACCTATCACAGTGGATGGGTTCTTGGCGGAAAATCCCAGGGGACCTTTTCGTCTCCCCCCCCCCGTACCTGGGGATTTACATCTGTGGCTCCCATCAGCACTAGTGGGTGCTCCCTGCATACAAACAATCTTCTCACTGATGGAGGAACAGACCCCTGAATAATATTCTTGCTCCATTTATCTGGTGTTTGGAGTCGGACAGAGGGCTGCATTAACAGGGCTTGGATAGCGTTGTGGTGCCATTATGCTAATAGAGATTTGTGTCAGCTCCTTTTCAGAGGTTCATAATTCTACTTTTAAAACTCTCTTTTGACTGAAACAAATTTTAAAATATTAATATTCTTTTTTTCCCCCTACAAACTAACAATCACCCACTCCCACCACCACACACAAAAATAAATGGCTATTTTACTCGCTTGACAATGGTTTATGGAGGGTGATTTTCACTCTTCTAGGTTCTGCGGACATCCTTCCACCTGACTTGCCCGGAGCTCAGGGCTCAGCTTCAATCAGCTTCCCTTGTGCGGCTCTGTCAGTAATGAGTCTTAGAGGACCCCCATGAGGGAGGTATGCAGCCAAGAGCTTTGGTTAAGCACCCGAGCAGACCAACAGCAAAGAGAGGAGTAGCTTGAGATTTTGTGGAGCCAACTTGCACTGGAAATCAGATTTCTGATTCCCAGGGTTGGTAAACACCTAGTATCCCACAGGCAAGATCCTCCCCAGAGCTTGTGAGAAGGAACAGAGGGCATGCATTTCTACCTGGGTTTCCATCATGGTGCAGCAGACACGGCGCACAGTGGCTTCTCAGTAAATTTGTGATGAACAATCAGAGGTAAGAACGGACCTGTAAGCTTGATGTTGGCTTTTATCCTCCTCTTCTTTGACTGGCTTCATAACCTCCTTAGGTCTCTGCTTCCTCACCTGGAACCTAGGGAAGGCAATCTGCTTGACCTCATAGTGTCTTCCTGAGGAGTCATGGAGTTAAATCATGGGAAGGTTCTAGCTCAAGGTGTAACCTAGAGTTAGCACTCAATAGGTGTTTGTTGTTGGAGCAGTTCTTCCTTTCCATATTTCTTCAGACAGAGGGCCATTCTCAAGCATTAAAATGACCTACCAGCTGTCCAACAGAAGCAAAGTACAGATTTTAGTAAATGTATTTCTTTTCTTAGCCACACTGACAGCATGGTAAAACAGAACAAGCTGGGCTGCATCGGGGTTTTGGGGGATCACTTCACCTGTGTTAGGTAGGCATGAGAGGCGATCAGCTAAAAATCAGAATATCAGGGCTATTGTTGATCAGAATTTGAATGAAGGATATAACATAGCTCTGTGGGGGCCTTTCTAATGTCTGCATGCCCAAATTAACTGCCTACCCTGACACTGGTGGAGCAAGACTCCTGTGTGGGGGAGCAGAGGCAGGTAGGCGAGTCCTCATGAGAGGACCCAGAAGCTACCCAAGTTGGGTTCCTTCTTCCAAGCTGTCAATCAAGTAAAAGTCTGTTCGCCCACCTTGGAGAAGAGAGAGGCATGGAGTGGAGGGAAGCCAATGGTGTTGCACTAAATTGCATCTTCCCCCATAGAAATAAGACAAGTGGGGAATAAATATTCCCCTTAAAACAGGTTGCAAGGTGTTGAATGAATTCATTCTTTAAAGAGTTTGATGCACAACTTTCTTAATGATGTGCTAGGGCAAAGCTCCCCCAGACCTTTATGTTCTCGAGTGATGATCTTTATTTTTCCTTATTTGTTTTGAACCCCAACATCCACTAATCTGGATCGTATGTGAGGCGCATGAGGGGCTGTTACGAAAGGGAAAGGTAGAATGGGCAATGATTTTATAGTGAGCGAGATGTACGTGTTGGCACTTTAAAGTCCAGAAAAGACAGTGTTTTGTGTAGATGAAATCTGAAAATAAGGAAGGTACAGAGGGCATTTTGAAGAAGGGGTGTTACAAAAGGACGAGGGACAGTGGGAGGGGGTGCAGGGCACATGAGAGAGGACGGCTGCCTCGTGTGCATGTATATGAGTATCCCAAGTGGTCTTGTCTTCGCATTTGCTGGTAGAGACTCTCTCCCCACATCTTCTCCAAACCTTGGCTTATGCCCTCTGTCCCCTGACAGCTCTAACCAGGTCTGATTGTCCTGGCTTGCCAGCCCTTGGGACAGCTCTGACTCCCGGGCCTGAAGAATGAGGGGAAGGGTCATTTCTATTCCCTCCCCTCCTTGACTGTTTCCCTCCTGCCCCAGCCCAGGCAAGGGAACTATTGCAACCAGCAATGGACTCATCACCCCTCAGCCCTCTACTGCAGAGGTCCCCACTGGTCCCCTCCCCTCAGCCGTTCTCCAAAGACCTTCCAGACATGTCAAGAATGAGTGGTCACTGACTTGTTATAGAGCCGGGGCATTACATTTTAACCACCTCCTCCGCTCCTTTCTTATTTCCATTGAATCATCTTCTCGGTTTTTTTGTTCTTATTGGATTCCTTTTCTAAGTTTTTATCCCAAAATAAAATCAGCTTCTTTTCTGGTCACGGAGGTCTGTGCACAGCAGTCTTTGCTACTTTTTGGTGCCTGGGCGCCTGGAAAGCCTCTCCTGGGAGGGGAAGGAGGGAGGGGGTTGCTGCTTGGGCAGTTCGGATGTGGGCATCTGGCCAGCTCCGGAAGGCTGGCCCACTCCAGAGTCTCGAACACAGATTCCCTGCTGAGTAGCATGTTGATGCCAGCAGACTGCCAGGCGGGCCCCCTGATGTTTGTAATACACAGATCCATATCAGCGTTATGAAGTTCCATATTAATATGATGCTAAATAGGGATTCCGATGCTGGCAAGAGGGGGATGGGGAAGCATTGAACGAGGTCACCAGTAAAAATGAAAGCCCCGGGACTGGAATAGCAGCAGACTTGCAGGTGACTGTCGAGATGCATTAGCAGTAGGGGGAAGCTCAAACAGCATCTGCCTGCATTATTCTTGGTTCCAGCCCAGTGCCCCTTCTCTCCTCTTTCTCATTGAATTTGATGCTTTATGGAAGCTGCAACGTCATAAAAATAACACTCTGCTGCATCCTTCACCCCGGGATCTCAAAGCCCTCTACGGACATTAATATTTATTGCTAGGAACCTGGGATGTCGGTTGAGAAATATTATCCCAATTTTACAGATGAGGAACTTGAGATTGGGCAGTTAAGTGACTTGGCGGAAGTGACTCCCTACCTACTGAGTGGTGGGGCCATGCCCTGGGCCAGATCCCAGAAAAGTATTCTGAGCCCTTGGCAGGATGGGAGAATGCCCTTTGTTTAAACGGAAGAAAACAGAGTGTGCCCTGAACAAGCTGGAGGAAGGCAGGACAAGTGGTCTCATCTCCTCTCTCTGACTTTGGTCCCCTCTTGTCAGGCTTGAGGGAGTTGGCTAGGGTGGCCTGTTCAGTCTTTTACTTCTCTGCTAACCTTGCCAATTAAATCTGCCAGCTCAGAATCTGTGGCTGGGGTGGGGTGGACAGTTTCAGTTATAGAACTTTCAGGAAGTATGGAAAGGTCCACTTGACGGAAGGATGTCTAAAATGATCAAGAAGAAGGGGGACTTGCCCCCCAAAGGCAACATGAACGCTCTTGGTCTGGAAATATGAAGGCCGAGAGGAGAATATCACCTAATTTGATGGAGTCTTGAGAATTTTCGGGAAGGGTAGACCATTGGCCCAGGATTCTAGAACTATGGGCATATATTTTTCTTTACCTGGAAGTTGTTCAGGGGGAATGAAGGGTAGTTGTACATTTTCCTGTGTAAATGTGGGAACTTCTGTCTCTGGAAAAATACATAGATTTTTAAAAGTGGTTTAGAGACATTTATAGATGAAGCATCCATTTTGAAGGCACATATCTGACTATTTGGGTTGATACTAGGAGACAGTGCTGCAGTTTTAGCTTCCAGCAATTAGTGTCTGGGATAGTGGGTGGAATGGTGCTTTACTAAGCATTTGTCAAGCTCTGACGATGGGCCATAGACTGTGTGGCACCAAGGATATGTAGCTGCAAAGAACACAGCCTCTGCCTGGCCAATGGGGGCCCCCAGGCTAGTTGGGGGAGGCAGACATGCAAATGAATAATTATGGAGTTGTGAGATGAGCTGCCGTGGAGATTGGTACACTGTGCTGTGGGAGCGTGGAGGAAGAGGTGATTCATGTCAGAGAAATTCGACTTGCAGATTATATTCTTCCCAAACTGGCTTTGATGAGGCTGGCACATTTTACCTATTAGGAATTGGATGGTGACCACCTGGTTCATTTTATGGGTAAACAAAAGCTGTTCTGAAACACTTGATCTAGTTGAATGTTATAGTCACGTCCTGTGGAATTTTGGGAGGTGTCAAGAGCCTCCTGCAGGCATGAAAAGGCTGTCATTGTCACCTGTAGCCCATCTTGGATATCACTATAAGGAAAGACATTAGCATTACTCTGCTAGGGCCAAGTCACGCTGTTTCCTTACTTCTCAGGTTTTTATCAGTAATATTAGAACGGAATCTCAGGATTGAGTTTGCAAAGGGCTTTGTTTATTGCTTGGAGTCTAAACAGATAGTAGGATAGGTTTTGTGGTATGGTGTAGTGTTTGGTAGGGTTCAGGTTTCTGTGTGTCAATGCTTTGACCAGACCTGCTGTAGCTATGATTGCTTCTTCCCATAGAGTGCCTGAAGAAGATTAGATAGATGACAAAGGAAAGTAAACCATACTAAATCAATCATTGAGACTGTGCCTTCTCCCCTCCCCTAAACTCTGCAGAACCCAAGCTCTGATCAGCTGGCTAGGCCGAGAGCAGGTGGTTGAGGACACCTGTACTCACACTGGGGAGACCCAAATGGCCTCCTTTCCCTTGGTTTCTATTTCAGCTCTAAGCCTGTCCTCGATGCCATATGTGAGTGTGAATTTAGAGCAATAGTCCCGAGAGAAAGGCCAGAGAGACCAGGACGCCCAAGAGCCTGGATCCAAAGAGACTACAGCAAGCTGACTCAACAGCTTGAAGTCTCTCCCTTCATCATACCCTCCCACAGTACCATGGCTTAGTATATGGTTTTTCTCCAAGTCCTGACTCCCATCTGGAGGAGAAGCAAATGCATTGATGCATAACAATTTATTGTGTTGAAGACAGGTCTTGGTGGTTGCAGGGATGGAGGATCTTCATCTTCCTCTTGCAGTTGTGTGAGCCCAAAGGAAATAGAAATGGGAAGGTTGTTGTCATAAATTGTATGTAGTTACTAAGACACTTGTCCAGCATTCCCTTTGGCCAGTGTTGCTTAGTTCAGTGTGCACAGCCTCTCCCAAGTTCTAGTCATCGGGCCAAAGCTGGATCCCAGCCAACGTGGTTGTTTGTCAGCACTGTGAACCCAGCCACCTTCACGCATTTAAGGCTGGAATAGTGAAAATTGGGTCGGTTTGTTGAGAAAGTTTATCAGCACCCTGTTAGCATAGTGGTTAAGAGTGTGGATTCTAGAAGGAGGTGGCTCTGGGTTGAATCCCTGTGTGATGTTTGGCGTATCCTGTAACTCTCAATTCTCTTTTTCTTCATTTTTTTTTTTTTTAGAAAAAATAAAGATGTTTGTGCCATGAGGATAATAGAGAGAGTTGCAGAGATTAAAGTAATAATATTATGTAAAGTATTTAACACTGTGCCTGCAAAGTAGTAGGTGACTTTATGTCCTCATCTGTAAAATGGGGTTAAATATTATACAGACCTCACAGGACTTTTGTTAGGATTAAATGGGTTAACTCATATAAAATGCTGGCATGTAGTGATCACTCATTAAATTTTTTTTATCTAATATATGCTCCTTGCTACTATGTTTATACATTTATATAGAACATTGCCAAGGAAGACCTCATAAAACATTGCTCTTTCCCCCTCGTCTGACAAAAAGAAAGATTTGAAAAATCCAAGTGGCCAGGGCATTGTAATCAAATGACAATCTGAAAGCATTTGGGTAAAAATCCCTTTTTTTAAAGTAACATCTTTCCCCAACCTTAGAAAGGCTTAAATATTAAAATGCAGTGCTTGGGTGCTTTTGTTTTTATAGTGATTTTTGTTTGTTTGTTTTTGTTGTTCCACAAAAGTACTTTTAAAAATAGCACAGCCCTGTATTAGACAAATGTTTATCCGATTATATAGGCATATCAACCAAGAGAACATAATAAGGCAGAGTTACTAGAAATTCTAAACGTGAAAAACAGGCATATTAAAATGAATGAAAAATTATAGGTATTACTGTAGTAAGCTGCTTGTAATATTCTTTTAACGGCATATATTTCCTGAAATTGTGTTCTATAGTGGTTTGCTTGCAAAATGAAAAAAAGCTGGTTTCTGAGGTCTGCCTGTGTGGGGCTATGCATAACCAGCACCTGCTACCAACTTTTGTGTTTAAAATTTATTGTATCCTTTTTTGTTTGTTTGTTCATTTTTTGAACTTTCTGGGCTTTCGTCACGTGAAGTTCACTCCTTCTTGATTTGGATCTTCAGAGCTTAGAGCCATGTGCTGCTGGTCAGCTCAAGAGTCTGGAAAAAATAGCTTTGTGATGAACCTTTCTAGAAGGCAGGTGCTGCATGCTTCCCGGTGCCTGGGGCAGTCCCCCGTGTGCTTGTGTGAGGCGGGGGTGGAGGTGCAGAGAGGCTGCTCCCAAATCGACTCCTCGAGGAGGGTCCTGAGAGATGGGGACCCCAGTAGCTCTGGGCTTTCTGTGGCTTTGAAGGAAACGATTATTTTTGGCTATGGTGCCCTAGATTTTGGTGGCTGCTGGGAATACACCATGGAGGAAAGGGATCCTTGTTAGAGGGGTTGAAGAAAGCTGGGGACGCCAGGGCAAGATGGGAGGACAGTCCTCGCATGGGGCGCCAAACCCAGATTGTGAGTGCACTCGGAAGACTGGTGGCCTTTGGCTGTTGTTCTGCACTGGGGCTTGTCTCGAAGATGCCGTTCTACTTTTTGGAGAAGCAACCCCTGTCAGGAGTGTGTGATGGCCACGGCTGTGCCCAGGCGGGGGGGACTGGGAACTGGGGATTGGGGAGGGATGAGCATGGGTACAGAGTCAAAGGCAGCTGGCTCTTTGGAAAAGGGAAAATGACTGGCTCTTCTTCCTTTTCTCTCTCCCACACCAAAGAGCACCTCATGAGAAGCTCTGGGTGCTTGTCAGTAAGATGAATTGCGAAGTAGGAAGTTTACTGGCTATTTAGAGTATTGTTTGAAAGCCATTTGCTCAGCCTTGTCATGGGGACAGTACATTCCAAGGTACACTTGGGGGAGCCTTAAGCCTCCAACGTGACAATTCTCACCTAAATAAATGATACTTTGGGTGGATTTGCATCGATGCATTGGATAGATTCTGTGGAAAGCCCTATAATCCAGGAGTCTGGTGAGGCAAGCTGCTCCCCTGGAAAAGGTCAGGATAGCATTGCATTAAAAAGCACATTTTTATTTTTCGCTCCTTGTAGCTCATTATGGATTTCGTTCAGATGTACCCCCCGCCCCCCCTCCCCCCAGTAGCCAGTATTGGCATGTTCTCTTTGCTTAAGGTGGTGCAGCCTGATGGAAATAAACACAGAGAAGAAATTAGGAAGACATCTTCTGATGGGTTTTATTGGTGAATCACAGTGAAAAAAGCACTTCTGGCACCACGCCCCCTACCACATGTACATATAGTTATTTTTCCTTCTTTACTCTGGGCAACTGTATCCGAGAAATTCCCAGTCCTTAGCACGCACTCGAATCTGCACTTTTATCTTTGTCCGCTCAGCCATGCTTTTCACTGTTTACCCTGAACTCATCCCCTTCTGTTTCCTTTTCCAAATGTATTGTTTATCTCATAAACAGGAGGAGGGGGATGTAAAATCGATGTCCGCCTGGTTGTATGATAGGAAGAGGAGCCCCCCCATTCAGGCTTGTCTGTCAGGGTGTGGGTGGCAGAAGTAAAGGAGCTTGCAGATTTCAGGAGAGCCTGTTATTGGTGTCCTCTGCCAGGGATCATGCAGAGTGCCAATTACAATTGATTTCTCAATAAAATTGTGTTCAACCTTCCCCAACGTAGCCCGAGACAGAAACGAAAGAGAACCATCTCATTTTAAAAATATTATTCCTTTCAGTCAATTTTGTTCTTGGGGGTTCATTATTGTTATCAGCCTTGGACCATGAGATGTTCACCTCTCTCGCCTTCCTCGAAGACACAAAGCAGGCAGACTCAGCTGAGGAAGTGTGGCAGCAATGGGGCCAGCCCCCATCCCCTAAGCCCTCCACCTCCCCTCCCACCCTGCCACATCCCTCTAGGGCAAGGCTCTGCACTCGGTGCCACAGGAAGATGCCACTGGCCCCCCAGATCCCAAAGTATAGGAGTTCGCTCTCTGTTTTGTATCACCTGCTCAGAGCCTAATGGGCTGTTTATAGCAGATTGCTTCTCTTCTCTCCAGTCAGTCACTCCCCCACCCCCTCTTTCTCCCTCTCTCTCTCATGCACGTGTGTGCTCAAGCACATACATGCACACCCTTGCCTTCCCCTCGGAGCCCGTTGCTTCGGGAATCACCAACCAACCAACCAACCTAATTAAAACACGTTTTTCCAATTGCTGGAGCAATTCCCCAAATGCTATGCCTTGCCACCACCATGCTGACCAGCCCTTTCAGTTGGCTACCTGTATTCCAGCTGCCATAGAGGCTCATCTTGTATAAAAGAAGTCAATCCATTCAGTGTTGCTATGCATTCTGGGATTCAAAGCATGCATCTTTCTCTCAGAAGACAATCTTTTCTAAAGTGGAGAGAGGTATACACGCTATGTTAATATCACATTACCACCTCCCCCATCTCTCACGGCCACCACCTTCCACCATCTTTACCAACAGTTCAACACTCATGGAACAATTGCAATGAGCCAGCACCATGCTAAGTGCTTTGTCTCTTTTCATTTCAGGTATTTTGATTTATGTCATTGTTCTCCCCCATCCCCAAGTTGGCTGTTCCTATGACTTCCTTTATTAAACTATCCTAACCAGGGCACCTGGGTGGCTCAGTCTGGTTGAGCGACTGCCTTCGGCTCAGGTCATGATCCTGGAGTCCCGGGATCGAGTCCCACATCGGGCTCCCTGCTCGGCAGGGAGTCTGCTTCTCCCTCTGACCCTCTTCCCTCTCATGCTCTCTATCTCATTCTCTCTCTCTCAAATAAATAAATAAAATCTTTAAAAAATACATAAATAAATAAACAAACAAATAAATAAACTATCCTAACCATTTTTAAGTGTATTTGCAGTGGATTTAAGTACATTCGCAGTGCTGGGTAACCATCAGCACTATCCATCTCCAGAACTCTTTCATCTTACAAAACTGAAGCTCTATATCCATTAAACAAGAATTCTCCATTCTCCCCTTCCTCTAGCTAGCCCTGGCCACCACCCTTCTACTTTCTGTCTCTATGAAGTTGCCTCCTCTAGGTATCTCACGTAAATGGAATCACATAGTATTTGTCTTTTGTTACTGACTTAACAGTTTCATTTAACATAATGTCCTCAAGGTTCATGCATGTTGTACCATATGTCAGAAGTTCCTTCCTTTTTAAGGCCAAATAATATTCCATTGTAGATGTATACCACATTTTGCTTATCCTTCCATCCTCCAGTGGACCCTTGAGTTGCTCTGCCTTCCAGCTGTTGTGAATAATGCTGCTATGAGCATGGGTATAAAATATATCTTTGAGGTTCTGCTTTCAATTCTTTTGGGTATGTATTTCCAAGTGGAATTATTGGATTATATGGTCATTCTGTTTTTAAATCTTTTAGGAACCACCATACTGTATTCCATAGTAGTGGCACCATTTTACATTCCCACCAATAGATCATAACGGTTCTAATTTCTCTACATCCTGACCAATACTTGTTATTCTCTGCTTTTTTCGTAGTAGCCATCCTAATGGGTGCAAGTTGGCATCCTAAGTACTTTATATGTCTCACAACCACCTTATGCTGTAGATACTATTATTTTCCTCATATCAAAAATCAGGAAATTGAACTTAAATGATCTCTTAAAAAAAAGGTAAATATGTGAGTGATGGATGTGTTAATTAACTCAGTGGGGGGAGTCCTTTCACAATGTAAACATATATCAAATCATCATGTTGTACACTTCAAATATCTTATAATTTTATTTGCAGTTATACCTCAGTAAAGCTGGGGAAAAAAAGATCACGGAATTGAGAATTGGGGATGTCAAATAAATTGTTCGAGGCTACACAGCTGGTGATATTCAAATTTAGCTGGTTCTAGAGCCCATCTAGAAGAATAAAGTTCCTGTTCTATGGGGTCGCCTGAGCTGGCTGTATTGACAGCAGAGCAACAAAGAATCAGAAGGTTTTCTTTTTCCATTTAAGGGCTAACATTGCCATATGCCTTCTCAGGGACACAGAGCTCTGCACCTTGCATATGAGCATTAAAAGAAGACATTATTCCTTTATTATTCTAAGAAAGGCAAAAGAAAAATAAGCTAAACAACAATGGGGCTATTTATTCTCTATGCCATAATAATTTTCCTAATTGGGCAGGTAAGAACCAACCTAGGGCTGGAAGGAGAATGGCTATTTTCTGTCAGCCTAAGCAGAACATGCCTTTGTAAAGAAGAATTGGTGGTACAGAAGGTATTATCTTGGATCCAAAGTGAAAGGCATAGACATGTAAATGTATGTGTTTCACTGACACTGGTGAATTTTTTGTTCAGCAATCCTATAGTGGAGCCCTCAATCTGTCACTTCCTAGCTCAGTAACCTTAGGTGAATTTATTCACTTCTTCGAATCTCAGTTTTTTCATCTATAGGTTGGGAGTTAAAACATCTGGCTCATAAGATCTATCCTCTTTTCCCCAGAGGAAGAATGAGAACAGACAAAACCTTTTAGGTACACACTGGAGAGCCAGTCTTGGTACCCACCACCGCTCCCTTTGGTTTAGCTGACAAGGGGTATCCCTGCTTCAGATTGATGATTTTGTCACTAAGATAGAATGTCTTAGCTGAGATGTGATCCATGCCAGACACCAGTGGGAAGCAGGAAGGCCCAGCGAAGATGCCCTCCCTGGAGTTGGATGCCCATGGGGACTGGGCAGAGGGAAATCCAGTGGACTGATCCATTGTTGGTTTTAGCATCTGCTTAATGTGGGACTTGGGGCATGCCACTGCATCTCCCAACTGAGTTCTCTAATCTGCAAAAGGAATAGCTGACTTTTCCTAAAGAGTCTAGTTTTCTTAATTTTCTGCAAGTTAACATAATTCTGTCTTTTGATCACATTTGTGGCTCTTTTTCTGAACTCTGTGCTCCAATGAAATGAATTCTTACATATATACAGTTCTTAGCACTTTTCTTGGCACTTAGTAATGGTTCATTAAAGTTTTTCTCTTTCCTTTCTCTTCTCTCCCCTTCCTTTCTTCCATCCCTTCTACTTATACTCCAGAAATGAGCAAGGTTCTCAACTAAGGCCTGAGGAACCATTTCCCTGATGCACTTTCACTTTTTTTTTTTTTCCCCCCATCGCTGCCCAAACCTAACTCCTATCCACTTCTTGGATGAAGAGGGCTGGTCATATACTCTGAACTCAAGAGTCCCTCAGGATAACATTTGCCCAAAAGACAAGAGAGCCTCTGGAAAACAAATTGTGGTCTCATAATCAGGGCGTGCATGCCAGAATCACACAGATATGGGTTGGAATTCAAGCTCACCTTCCTTGTAGTCATGCAAATGATGTGTGTTCTAGAGAAGTATTAAACAATCTCAGGTTCTCCTTTCTTTCTTGGTTAGATTCCAGCTCTGCTACTTAATAGCTGCATGATCTGGGGCAATACTTAACCTCCTTGTTGCATCTCAACTTGCTCATCTGTAAAAAGGGATAATAAAGAACTTAAGGCAAAGGGTTGGGAAGATTAAATGTGGTAACACATAAGGTACATTTAGAACAATGCCTGGTGTAATTTAGTAATAGGGTCACTATTACTACCACCACTGCTACTACTACAATTAGTATTATAGTTCTATAGTTACTACTATTGGGAGGATGGAGTCATCTGCCTGCTTAAAAGCATTCCTCGGGCGCCTGGGTGGCTCAGTTGGTTAAGCGACTGCCTTCGGCTCAGGTCGTGATCCTGGAGTCCCGGGATCGAGTCCCACATCGGGCTCCCTGCTCAGCAGGGAGTCTGCTTCTCCCTCTGACCCTCTTCCCTCTCGTGCTTTCTATCTCTCATTCTCTCTCTCCCTGAAATAAATAAATAAAATAAAATAAAAATTAAAAAAAAAAAGCATTCCTCACTTCGTGACCATTTCTGGGAGTCAGATATATCTCATGAAATATGCCTTAAAGCACAATTGTTAGGTGTTACATGCTGACTTCAAGCTCTAAAGGGATTACATTTCTTTATTTAAATAGGATTCCTCCTATTATTAATAAAGTATGTTAATAGCGACTCGTTTTCCAGTTGAGTGAGATTATGTTTTTACCATGAGAGTTAAATATGTATGTAAAATGTAAATTATGTAAAAAACTTACTCAATTGAAAAGATATCTTCACGCACCCACCACACTATGGAGTAACTTTTTCCAGAGTACAAATAAGATTAGTGACAGAGTCAAGAGAGTAGTATTTAAGAACGCTAAACACACATATGCAAAACATAAAGTTGAAAATTCAAGGGGAATAAACATCTCCAAAAAACTCTCCTTTCTCACAAGACATCAGTAATAGGGCTGTGATCTCAGATGGGTTACTTCCTCCAACAAACACGTGTTCCAAGTGCCCAGAGAGAATGTGTGTGTGTGTTTTTAAGACACTATAAGGAGAGAGTGTGTTTCATTCCTTCCCAGATACCCCCTATCCTCAGGAGCCAATAATACTGTACATAGGAAAATGAGCACTTCTTTTCTCCTTAGGCTATCTCTTCTTAAAATCACATTCAGATTCTTATAATGCCAATACTTCCAACAGCTGGTTCTGTCCTCTAATCCTTTCTCCATTAGAGAATTCAGCCTGACTTTGAGCAACACTGGTGAGCTGATGACCCAGATCTCCTTAATCCAGGCAGCCGCAATGTTATACCAGTAACTGGTGTATATTTTTCTAATTTACTCCACACATGTTCTTGTTCCCTTCATGTCTTCATGGTGTCCTGATGATTGAAGCAGCATTATGTGCAGAGCTGTGTTGGCCGAGACTGGTGGGGAGTACATGATAGAGGGAGCGAGACTTAGATTTCCTTTGACTCACCTCGGTCCCTAGCACAGTCTGATCACAGTTTGAATAATAGCTGCAGTTTATTGAGCGATTTACTGTGCACCAGCCAGATGCTAAGTGTTTAGGCACATTATTTCATTTAATCCTCGCAACTAACCTGAGGCTTTATCTCCATCTTACAAATGAGGAGACTGAGGAACAGAGAAGCAAAGCATCTTGCAACCATGTCAATCAGTTAATGTCCAGAGTGGCTCGGATTCAAACCCAGATCTGTCTGACTTCGAAACCTTCATTCTTACTCACCATGTTGCGTTCTGGATGGATGGATGGAGCCATCAAAAAATTCTACTTTTCATGGTCTCAGAAATTTAGGATTGATGAACTCTGAATCACTTCTTTGTTTTCTTATTGCTCCTCATCTTTTCTCTTTTACTTAGGCTACTCCTGAGGCACAGTGCTGGTGGTGATCAAAGCTGGTGCCTAGACTTCCGTGAATATGATTTTCACCCATATTATTCCATTTCCTCTTCGTTTTCCCTTTTCATACATATCTTATATCCAGTGCAGGACATCAGAATAATTCCTTAGGTTATTTGGGTAACCCTTTGGGTCCTCTGATTTGACTTATATTCTGAAGGAGAGTTAAAAATAAAAAACAAACCCTTGTATTAACTGGATAGAGGTATTGGAGAATGAGAAATCCTGCTGGATTAAAAAAAATCTTGCTATACAATAGGAGAAGTTTTTTCAGATTCTATATATCTGAATGTTTATTTACATTTTCTAAAATAACTCAGAAAAAGAATTTAAAAAAATATGGAGATTAAGGAGGACGCGTGTTGTGATGTGCACTGGGTGTTATGTAACTAATGAATCATTGAATACTACATCAAAAACTAATGATGTATTATACAGTGGCTAACTGAATATAATAAAAAAAATAAAATAAATAAAAAAAAAAACAATGGAGAAAGGGAAGAACAACCAGTTGGCTTGCCTACAATAGGGGCAAATTAAAAATACATGGAAGAGTACAAGGAATGTAGATTCAGGGGCAGTTCTATGGGATCTGATTCTACCAGGAAGTCTCTGCCATTCCTTCACATTCAGCTTTCCAAAGAGACCTCATCCGCCCACTCATCTGTCCATCCATCCTTTTATTCATTGTAAGAACATCTGAGTGTCTACTATATACCAGTTATTTTTGTCAAGCTCAAAGTGATGTCTTTTTCTGATTTTCAGTAATGGCAGTAATATTTATCTGCTTCAGAGCCTCAGGATCATGGTTTATACCCTCCCGCAAAGTCCAATATCCAAATCTTGCCCACTGTTTTTTTTTAAGATGCCCATTCTCTTCATTTAATTCATGGTTCCCTCACCCATAGAGTATTGTTATTTTCTTCTAATTCATTCTTCGTGCAATCACTGCTCAGAATAGTTGTCCCAAAGTGACACATTCACCAAGTTTATTCCCGACTCAGGAGCTTTCAGTGCCTTCCCCCTACTCTGCAGGTTTCAGGTTTCTCTTGACAACCTGGATTCCCAGAGGAGGCCAAGGCCACTCCCTTGACCCTCATGTCCACTCCTTGCTTCCATTGCTTCCTGATTCAAACTTGCTATTTAAACGTACTGTTGTCTCCCCAGCCCCTCTTCTTACTAACAATTAACCAAGCATTGACTGTGTGCCTACTAGCTGCCAGACACACTCATGCCATGTCTACATTTTAGAACTTTAAAATGCAGGCACTGTAGATAAGAATTCTAACTCTGCCACTGGGGAGCTCTATAATTTGGGCTAGTGCTTTAATTTCTTTAAACTTACATTCTCTTCTTACCTATAAGATGGGGATAACAATTGCACTTAACTCATAGGTCTGTGGTGAGTATCAAAAGAGAGAATGAATGTAAAGCCCTTAGTATAGAGAGCCCACATAGAATAAGTGCACAATAAATAGTCGTCATTATTATTGATATCACTTATGATAGAATATAGTCTTTTAAAAAATGTGTTCCATTTTTCTCAAATATGAAGATATTTCTTTTGAAACCCCTTTCTGGAAGGCAGGAAACTTATCTTTCAGCATATTCCCTGCTCTTAGTACACTTCCTGCCATTCAATAAAATATTGGAATGAATGGGTAGAGTTATATGAATAGACTAGATTCTAAATAAAATGTTCATTGGGTTTGGTAGCAAGGCTGATAAAATTGCTTTTGAAGTAAGCTAGTTGTCAATGAATATTTAAGGATCAGACCTTGCCCTGGACAATTTGCATTTTGTAGATGTAGATTCCACAATGCCAAAAACAACCACAACTAAAATATTTCTTCTAAGCAATGGAATTAGAAAGTGAAGGAGAACATGGGGCCAGACAGGTTAATTCATTTGAAGAGGGAAGCCAGACTAGAGAACTATGATGTGAGGGAATTAATTAGCAATTACTTAGCCTAACCCTTTAACTAAATTACAGAGACAAGAAGCTTAGAAGAGCTCAAGTTGAGGAGATTTTTGGTGGGAGAGTCAGAAAGCTACATAAGAGGCTAAATAAAAGAATTTTCTAGCTACCAAACTATACCATACCAAATCAGCAAGATTATATCATCTATTCCAAGGAAGAGCGAACAAAGGAAGTAATTCATGATAAAAGGCTCCAGAGAAGTCATAGAATGAACATTAGAAACCATGGAAATATGTGATTCACCACACAGTCCGTCCTTGATTAAGCACACTAATGGAGAAGAATTCAGATAAATCAAATTTGTGGGTAATCCTCAAACCATTGGTTTGGTTTTGAAGTGCTTCAGTGTTTGTCCCCTTCACATCAGGATGACGAACCCTCTAACTGTATTTGCTAATGTCATTTGGAAGTCCCCTGGTGGACATTGACTAAGGTTGGGAGCCAGTGGCTCAAAAGGGCAAAGGGAAGAGTGGACCATTCTGGATTTGGGAAGGTGGAACCAACCATGGCCTTGGATAATGGAAAAATGAATAATCTGCATGCAACCTTTCTAAAGCTGAAACCTCTCCTAAAACAGTCTTGTCAAGGATCAAGTCAAAGGAAAATAGTCATTGCCATTGATTTAAGTTTTCATTGTTATTTCTCTGACAAATGCTCAGGAAGTAGGACATGTATAAGACCCATAACATTTTTCTTCTGTTCCTATTTTGTCTTCACACAGAAAATGGTCATTCTCTTCAGTACTCTTTTTTTCCATTCTCCCCCAGAATTTTTCCCAAATCCACTCCAGAAAGCTACTGACTTATCCTCTACACCATTCCTGAACCTATTATTTTTTTTTTACCTTTTTCAGAATAAATCCTGTCTTTAGACCTTCTCAGGTTTTCCCCTTCCTTGATTATCCTGATATATATATGTACACACACACACACACACGTGTATAATGTATAATACACATATGTATGTGTGTGTGTGTGTATTATACATTATACACATTATACATATATAATGGTCCAGGAACTCATAGGAGGAGAACATATCAATACTAGAATTATTTTGTCGGGGGGGAGAGTGAAGGGAAGAGGCTGTGAAACTTAATGTGTTGTCACTGCAATAAGCATATGGATAATTGAGAATTCCCTACATAAAGAAATACACAAAGCAGAATATTACCTCCATTTTACATATAAAGAAGTTAAGGTTCAGAGATGCTATAATTTGATAAAAGATAGGAAAATTTTTCCTTAATTTCCATTAGTTGCAATTAGTTTATCAAATTAATTGACTGATAGCTTAGAAGAGATTGGTGTCTAAGATCAGAGTGTGAGCAGTGAATGATCAGGGGGAAAATAAGAGCCGTGGACAGTTTGGGGGAAATTATAAAAAGGCATGAGAATAGCAATGCAAAATTATTTCTCCTTCAGAAATTCTCTAGGCTAAGGTTGGTATAGACAATATTCTCACAGGCATCCTTTGGAATACTACATTTCATCAATATTGGAAAGACTGGCTTGAACCCTGTCTGAACCCTGATTTTCACAGGGTGCTGCAAGGGTCCATTTATAGTTGCTTATGTTCATCACTCTTTGGGATTCTTGAGTTTTAAAAAACTCAACTATAAGATGTGTTTACTTACATATATTATAGAAAATAAAAGAGCCAGTTGTAACTATTGAAGATAATTGGGCAACAATGAGAGAGACAGATCTAGTTCAAGAAGTACAGTGTTGACCAAGGAGCAGAGCTGAGAAGAGACGAGCCAAAAATTATGTCAACTGTTGTCGAGAAAGGACTCTGATGGAAAGATTGGTTTTGGAGTGCCTGAGACTGTGAATGTGTGCCTGTATATGGGTGTGTTTGTTAGAGCACCATTTTGCTTTTAAAAAAAGATGAAAAGGAAATACTGTAAGCAAGAATGACGGGAATGATAAATGGATTAGAGGGCATGACTTACTGTACGAAAAGAGATTGAAGTAATATAGCATAGATAGCCTAGAGAAAAAAAATAGCAAGGGAAAAGGGAAATTGCTAATACTTCTAAGCACCTGAGAGGTTGTAACATGAGCAACATTCATTTTGAAACTTGAACACATCAAAAGACATGCTTAGTATGGTCTGGAGATATATATTTGCCCATTTACCCACTAAGTTCAATGGCACTGAACCAGAAAAGGCAGGAAGTGAAGTGTGAAGTCTGAAGAGCTGGAAAGAAAACATTTTAAGTGTTTATGTTACTTTCAAGGAATGATATTATTAACTTTCTTCCTTGTAAGATTAAGAGCAACGTTAAGCATGGGAGTTTGTACAGCTTGTCTGTGGGTGTTCATGAATAGACTCTCTGGATGGCATCCGAGCCTTCAAAGTGGTCTGGGACAGGTCTAGGGATGGCTTGACCCTGAGTACCTTTCTGCTGTTGGCTGAAAAGGACTAATTATAAAGTATTTATTGATTCATGAACTAGAGGTTAAGTGCAGGGATTTTGTATCTGTCTGCTTGGGTTCAAGTTCTGACTCTGTCAAGGAACTTAATTAACCTCTCTAAGACTTAGGTTTCCTCAGGTGGAAAATGAGAGTAAAGAATAGTTGATCTCATGGAGTTCTTATGAGGATGAAAAGGTATGTATCTTAGCACATACACACTTAGCACAAGTGTGTAAACACTTGAGATTATTAGTTGTCATTTATTCATTTACTCAAGACACATTTAAAGGTCTACTGCAGACCCTGCTCATCAAAGTGATGGGCATATAAGAATGAAGTGATTAAAGTTCACATTCAGGGAGCTTAATTTCTAGTGAGAAAGAGAGAATAAAAAATATATACACAATATATCAAGTAGTGATAAGTATGATGGAGACAAATAAATCAGGCAAAGAGATGGGGCAGTGAACTATCCTAAGTAGAGAGAGTGTTATTCTACTGGAATCAAAGTCAAGAGGGACATAATGAGTTTGGAGAACCACAGGAGTTCACTGAGGCAGAAAGACAGTGTGAAACAAAACAGACTAATGAATGAATGATGAGATGGGAAAGGTAGGTAGAAACCAGAAAAATGAGAGCCTCAAATGGTACATCAGACAGAGTAGGCTCACTGCTATAGTAACTGCTACAACTCAGCAACTTATTACAGTAGAAATGAATATCTCATTCATGTAGCAGGTAGCTTTCAATATTAATATAGAGGCCCAGATTTCTTCTATCTTGTGGCTCTACCATTTCCTAGGACCCAGGGCCCTGTAGTGGACCCTCTGCATCTAATGGCAGACTAGGGGAGAAAGAGCATGGGGGATAGCATGGGAGATTTTTATGGATTAGGTTGGGTAGAGAACATGTCATTTTCTTTCAAGTGCTATTGATAAGGGATGCACTCACATGGTCACACCGAACTGCGAGGAAGACTAGACAGTGAACTCCTATATGCCCAGGAGAAGAAGAAATGAGTTTTGATGGACATATAGCCAGCAATGAGCCAGCAGTGTCGGCCACTATGGCACGTTAAAGATCTTGGATTTAATCCTGAAGGCAGTACAGTCACTGAGGTCACCCATTAAATTAGCCAGTGAATGAACAAGTTTGCATTATACAAAGATCAGTCTGGTAGGAGAAAAATTGGTGAGGCCAAAAATTCACATTAACAAAGTGAATAACCTGAGACACAATGAGTCCTCAACCAAGGAAATGGTGTGGGGAAGGGGAAGCGGAACCTGATAGAGGCACGTGGAAGAGTTTGAACGTACAGGGTAAGTGGAAGGGAGTAAGAAGGGCAAAGAGGACAAAAATTGATGTAGAAAGATCAAGAACTCCACAAGAGACTCTTAATCTCAGGAAACAAACTGAGTGTTGCTGGAGTGGAGGGGGGTGGGAGGGATGGGGGGGTGGGGGGCTGGGTGATGGACAGTGGGGAGCGTACGTGCTACGGTGAGCGCTGTGAATTGTGTAAGACTGATGAATCACAGACCTGTACCTCTGAAACAAATAATACATTATGTTAATAAAAATAAATAAATAAATAAATAAACAAACAAACAAACAAACAAACAAATAAATAAAATCAAGAACTCCCAATTGTCATTTGCTGAAAAGAAACATAGGTGAAGAAGAAATCTGTGAGGGGAAATGGAGAGTTTGGAGAACAAAACACCCCGTTATCTTTTCTTCTGAGTCCTATATTTTAGTGAGTCTGTTTTCTAAACCAGTGTTAAGACAAATGTTCTGACATGTACAAGTGAAGTGGTGGGGCCAGCATATCTATAGTCAGAATTACCTTGGAATATCCAGAGTGTGCTATTGCTCTATATCTACTGTTCTCCAGGGTCCATATGCTCATGCATTCACAATACTTATTCATTTGACATTGATTGAGATCTTAATATGTGTCAAGAATAGTGCTTGGCACCTATAACTAAACCATGGCCCCAATCTCTCTGTGAATCAGCCAGAAACAAATAATTGCAATGCTTGGCGGTTGATGCTGAAGAATAAGAGTCTTTTGGTTGATTGGGCTATGTGATGTAGCCAGTATGTCGGTAGTTGTATTGTTTTTAAATTGTGAGGTCAGGGGATGCCTAATGTGCTTTTTAAGAATTGAATTATGTTCCCCAAAAGATATCGTTTTAATCCTTAGAACCTGTGAATGTGACCTAATTTGGAAATAGAACCTTTGCAAATTTCATCAAGGTAAGATGAGGTCATACTGGATCAGGGTGGGTGCTAATTCAATTGCTGGTGTCCCTACAAGAGGAGGGAAATTTGGACACAGATGCACAGGAAAGAATGCCATGTGGAGACAGATGCACAGATTAGAGGGATGCATCTACAAGCTAAGGAATGCGGAGGATTGCTGATAACCCATCAGAGGCTAGAAAAGACAAGAAGGGTATGAAAGGTTCTCCAGAGAAACAGAACCATTGGGAGATATATACCTGTGTAATATAATACATATATACGTATATAATACATCTATAAATAATAAATTTATAAATATTATATGTGTGTGAGCATACATGTATTTATTTATAGAAAAAATATTATAAGGAGTTGGCTCTTGCAATTATGGAGGCTGAGAAATCTTATAATTTGCCCTCTGTAAGCTGCAGACCCAGGAAAGCTGGTGGTCATTCTAATCTGAGTTCAAAGGCCTGGGAACCAATAGAACCACTAGTGTGAGTTTTAGTCCAAACCTGAAGGCCAGAAGACCAGGAGAGCTGATGGTCTAAGTCCTAACCCAAGGGCAGGAGAAGGCCGAATTCCCCATTCAACCAGTCAAATTCTCTCTTCTATTTTTTTTTTCCCCCTACCCAGGCCCTCAGTGGATTGGATGATGCCCACTCACAATGGAAGGGCAATCTGCTTTATTCAGTCCACCAATTCAAATGCTCATGTCATCCAGAAATCCCTCAGAGACATACCCAGAAATGATGTTTAACCAAATATCTAGGTTCTTTGTGGCCCTGCCACTTTGTCTCATAAAATTAACCATCACAGAAGAATTCTTCTCCTCAAGCCTAAGGAGAAGGCATAGCCCTGCTGACACCTTGATTTTGGACTTCCAGCCTCCGTAACTGTGACAGAATGAATTTCTATTGTTTTAAGCCACCCAGTTTGTGGCACTTTGTTATGGTAGCCCCAGGAAACTAATGCACAGTGTGGTATCTAATGCACCAAACAGAAAGACGCATTTTGCAGAGAGGGATAGTATATCTTTGGTTAGCATCTAAACTAATCATTAATTTAAAAATATTTTTATATTACCAAATTATAGAAATATTTTTATATATAGTCTCATTCTCATAACAATTTCTCCTGTAGAGAAAAAGAAACCAACTCTTAGTGAGGTAAGGAACTTGCCCCAGTTCACATAGCTAGTGAGTGTATTGAGATCCTCTGGCTTTAGTACTCATTCCTGGAACTAGGGTGATCCATTCCGTACAAGAATTAGGATGTAGGCTCTTGCTGAGTCATCAGGTACCACCCAGGGAAATTAGGAAGCAGTGACCCTGCAGGCTGTGGGTAGTTCCCTGGAGAACTTCTGTGCTCAGCAGGGCTTAAAATACTTGGCTGTGCAGAAAGACTTACCTTTCCTGCTCCATGAGCACTGCCTGGCAAGTGTAGAAGACAAGTGCAAGTAAGGAGTTGTTTTTGGTTGTCATGGGAGCTGTATGGAGGGAGTTTTGCAATTCTTTTGCACTTCAAGTGTTTCTTTGGCTGTTGCCCAAGTGGCCTTTCAACTGCTGGTGAGTGAAGTGTGCTTTCTGGTGACCAGTCTTGCCAATTAACTGGGTGCCCTGTGCTCTGGTGGAACTCTATGTCACCATATGTCATTTTGAGATGGACCCAGTGCTCTCTTGGCTCAGAGGTTCTACAAGCTGAGTGTATGCAATGCCTAAAATGTCTCAGAGCAGTTGAATGTGCCTCAGCTCAGATTTTTCACTCCAAGCTCTAGATTAAGGAAGCCAACTTTTGACAGAACAAAACCTGTTAATGCTTGGTAGATAGTTGTGAGGTGTGTATTCCTTACTAAAACAGAATGGTTGCGCTGATCCTATGTGAGGGTTCTGTGAGGCGGCCATGATTGTGACTAATGAGGTTGTATTTCCTAAGACATTCTGCTGTGCTCACAGGCATCAGAGTGGTCCTTTTTTTTTATTATTTAACTTTTTTTTAAATTTTATTATGTTAATCACCGTACATTACATCATTCGTTTTTGATATAGTGTTCCATGACTCATTGTTTGCATATAACACCCAGTCCTCCATTCAGTATGTGGTCTCTTCAATACCCATCACCAGGCTGACCCATCCCCCCACCCCTTCCCCTCTAGAACCCTCAGTCTGTTTCTCAGAGTCCATAGTCTCTCATGGTTCGTCTCCCCCTCCGGTTTCCGCCCCCTTCATTTTTCCCTTCCTACTATCTTCTTCTTCTTCTTCTTCTTCTTTTTTTTAACATATAATGTATTATTTGTTTCAGAGGTACAGGTCTGTGATTCATCAGTCCTACACAATTCACAGTGCTCACCATAGCACACACAGTGTCCATCACCCAGCCATCCAGCCACCCAGAGTGGTCCTTTTAATAGACTTACCACAGTACAACTCAGGTTAGAATCTGACCCTCAAGGTCTTTTAAAAGAGGATGGCTTTGTGAGAAACTTCAGACCAAGATGACAAAGTGGCATCTCATTTGCTTTCTATGTAAGTGAGCGCTCAGGAAAGCTGAAAGGCAGGAAGTGGGTTCTACTCAAAGACTCAATTCCTCTGGTAAAAGCAGCAGGGATCCTTGTTACACTCAACGGCCATCTTGCTCAAGAGAGCTTCAGCCGAGGCGTTATGGTTGACATCTCTCAGAATTCAATTAGTGATAGTGCAGTGACCCAATTTAACACTCTTTGTTAAGTGAAAGCCAGTGTACACATATGGCATTTCCAGGCCAAATTGATCTGCATAGATGATATAGTCAGAATCGGAAACTGTGGTTCTTTCTTTGCCCCAGAATTGAGGACATGTAGTTTCTTTCATATGTCCTTCCTCTATTCATTTGTAAGTTATCTGTATTGGGGTAGAGTAGGTGGAAGGTAAAAAACTAACAAAATCCCATTCAATGTTCAAGTTCCTTACTATATAGTAACTGGTTTAAGATAAAAGCAGTAACTACAACAACCAACATAAAAACCATATCTGTGCTTCAAGTATTTCACATATCAAATCCTCAAACTTCCCATTAACCCCATTTTACAAATGGATAAACTAGATTTAGTAGTTTACAAATAGGTAAAAACTACTACCAGATAAATCACTGGAGGTTGGGCTGTAGGGCCCAACAATGTCATAACATATTTCAGATGAGGTAATATTTGAACTGCCTGAGAAAAGGCATTCTTTGTTGGTAGATGGGAAAGATGAGCAAAGTCATGGTCATAAAAAAATATGGCACCTCCAGTGAATGGTGATGTAATCCATTTGGAACCCCCCAGTAACACCAAGCAGGAAAATGGCAATCAGAGTAAAGCCAGTACCAGATGACTGAGGGCTCTGAATCCCAGGTTGTGAGTTCAAACAATTTCTCCTTTCATGGGAAAAGAAGAGCCCTTGAAGGGTTTTGAACGGGATGTGTTAGGGGAGGGGGCACACTCTCAGGTCTGTGCTTTTAGAAAGATTAATTTGACAGCAGCAGGTTTGATGGAGTCAGGGGTAAGATCCCCTAGGTGAGCTGAAGACAACAAGGAGAGGGCTTAGACTTCTGAATTCGGTTGCATGTTTATGCTTTTAAGATTAAACAGAAGTCATCTCCTGATTCAGTAGGAGAGAAACAGTGTGGGGGAAGGATGAAGGGAAGACATCACAGTTTGCTGACCCCAGATAGCTGCCTACAAGATTGTCAGATTAGGAAATCATGAGGGACAAAAATAACATCTTAGGATAGACCACTGTGTCAGGGCTGCTGCTGATGGGTATTAAAGATAGTCACTGAAGCTAGTTAAAGGGAGATCTTTGTGAGCAAAGAAAACAATGTAGCATAATAAGGAGAGGCACTTCATTGCTAATAAACTGTGGAGTTTCTATATTCATGTATTCTTTTAAATTATGAACACCAAAGGTATCTTTTTTGCTAATCTTATTTTTGTGGCTAAAAAAAGAATAATTTATATACCCACAGGACACACTCAAGTCTATATACATATAGCATGGTATTTAAACAAGTTTTTTTTTTTTTTTTAAAGATGACTTTTAAATACGGGGTCATTTAAGATGACTGGCATTAGAAAGAAAACAGCTAAGTTGTTTTTTTCCACATGGTCCTTGGTTGACATTTATATGGTCCTACATCTACTGCATTGGTTCTTTTTTCCCCTCTGAACCACAGAGAATAACTTAAGCTGCTGGTAGCTTAAGGAATATGGTATAAGTAGCATGTATTTTCTGCAGTCAAGGATTATACAGTGAACTTTAAATTTTAATAGCCACTGATAGAGACCTTGAGAGATTCAGACATGCTGGAGTGTTGGACTTCAGCATCTTTTTTTTTTTTATCTTCTATAGAAAGATACTCCTTCTGGACCATGGGGAAGGCATCTAGGCAGAGAGGGTGACTATTTGAAGTAGAATTTATTTTTCATCACAATCCATGCAGGTTTTCTATTGGGGTAACTTGGTGTATACATTTTTAATATTATGAAGCCACCAGTGTTAATAATAAAAAAAAAAAAACAGCTGAATACATACCAGCATCCTTGGGGATCAGGCTTTGGAATGCTGAGTGGGTCTGATAGATGGTAAAAGTTTAAGAAATCTCTTTCAGAGATATTTAAAGACATTTACTTATCAGTAGTCCAGATGGCACTCAAAATGATGAATAATAAACTTTACAAGTAAGTAAAACACTGGCTGATGGAAAAACATTCTAAGGGTGTAAGTGGTAAATACTTACATGATATGAAAAACAAAGAAAGAGGTAAAATGAGATATGTAATATAAAATATTTTATATGTACCCTTGTTTTGGAGATTTTTTTTAGGAGTGGGTCTTTTTTTTATAACTTCATACTCTACAATCTGATAATCAAAGTTGGACTCTTTAAAGAACAACATGGTACCCACATAATTCATTTGTGAAAATAAAAGCTGTTTTCTTAAAAATTATCTTGCCGTGGTTGGGGTTCATACTTTGGGATCCATGGCGTGCTTCAGGGTATCTGTCAGTTCTTTGAAACTGTATCAAAAAATTCACATGCATATGACTATGTGCATTTTGGCAGAGAACAGTCCCTCTCTCTATTTTTTAAATTTATGTTCTTAATGGGGTACACAACCCCCAACAGGTAGAGAACCACTCAGTTAATGGAAGGTAGACATATCAGTCAGGATTCTGACAGGTGACAGATGGCAAACTCATATGGGATTAGAGTTTAATAAAAAAACTATTTTCAAGAGTGTGGGAAGGGTTAAAGGAAACCAACAAGTGATGAATCCCCAGGGCTAGCAACAGCTGAAGGCCAGGACCACCCTTGACTCGAAGTTTCCAGGGGAGGGAACTTGTCATGGAACCAGACAGCTGTAGCTGGATATGGCACATCTCAGGAGTGCAGCCTTTGGTGGGGGTGGGGGAGCGCGGTCCTTTCAACCTGTGCCGAGCAGGGAGGGAGCTGGAGGGAAAATACCCACCTCATTTCTCCCTGGCCTCAGTGCCTCTTAGTGTCTCAGTCTCTTTAGGAGTGGAAGGCAGGGAATCCCATGGATACAATCTCTAAATGTCAGCTTCTGGGGCACAGGTAGCAGAGGATGAAGTATGGATCTGGAGGAGCAATCAGAGAATGGCGTAGTGAGACTTAGCTAGCCTGCTTTATTATAATCCCGATGTCTGTTTTTCTACTGCCAATATGAACTGAATCCAAGTCCAGCTTTTATAACTTTCTCGGTTTAGAAATATTCACAATCTAGACCAATGCAGCTTTATGTTTGGTTACTTTTTTTTCAATCTTCTACTTCTTAAGGATGGTTTCTAATTGAGCTGTGTGAATCCTAGAGGATCAGCAGCTTAAAATTAATTTTATGTTAAGATAAGTATTATGGATGTTGGGAAAATTTTAAGGCAGGTAGATATCATGTGAGCATATTTTGCTGGAATGCTAGAGAAGCAAGGAGGGCAATAGTCATTTATTCACGGCTAGTGAAACAAAACTATGATTGTACTATATTCAACAGAATTTGTACTTTGTTTTTATTTCAGTAAGAGACTCAGATCTGTAAGCTCCAGTACTGCATAAACTCATTGTACGGAGTTCATTATTGTAATTAGACTGCTTTTTAAGATTATTAGCAGACTCACTAATGTACTCTTAAAAAGCTTCATTTGGAAGGAAGTCAATATCCAAAGCCAATAGAACCGATGAGCTTGTGCCACACGCTCTGTTGCTGAAAATCATGTTATCAATTTTCATGTGACTGTTAATCAATTAGAGTGACAGAGAGATGATTTGAAGTCAATTTTCTGTTTATTGCTAAATTAGCATTTGATCATGTGTGCTTATTTTGGGTTTCAAAGAAGCTATGGTTTTCTTTTTCAAGAGACAGAACGGAGGTCAATGCTGGGAATAATCATTTGTGATTTTTAAAAATATTTGCATACTAAGATGCAGAATCTACAACTGTTAGTTACAGAGCTAAAATGGCAGATCTGTGAGCGTTTTGAGTTAGGACAGCTAGTGAAGGAAGGCTGATCTGATAAAGTGTTGCACCTGATGCAAACATACCTAGTCAGCATATAACCCAGGAAATGAAAAATAAAGCATTAGGTGTTTAGTGGTTGGTTAGTATATTATTCTCAAATGAACAGGGATCCAGTTTTTCAAACTGGGGAAGTACCATCTTTGGGATAGCATGTAAAGATATTCTGGCTACTGTGGAATAGTAATCATACTATGTTGTAGGCAAATTGTTGGCTAGATATTGAGGGTATCAATAGGACTTAAATAAAAGACTATAAAATGATACAGTGACTAGCACTGGACATGTGATGGTGGTAGTGGTGGTGGCGGCAACTAATTTTTTTACTGAGCACCTACTGTGTGCCTAACACAATGCTAAGTGTTTAGACAACATACTCTGTCGGCAACTCTAGGAGTTGCTCTCTATTTGTTGCTAGTTGCTTTAGGAATTATCATCTTTATTTAACAGAGGAAGAAGCAGACATCTTTATTTAACTTGATAGTAGTCTCTAGTTGTTCTAGAGTTACTATCTTTCTGAAGAAAGGCATAGAAAAATTAAGTGGCTTGTATATCATCAAGATTGAATTTTGTCCAACTCCAGAGATTGTGACTTTGGCCATGATGCTACACTTTCTGAAGTGGAGTCAGAAAACCTCTTTTTGGGGCCTCCTTTTACAATTTATAAGCTCAAATAGTCTTTGAGCCTTCTGTTTCCTTCTACATAAAACAAGGGGTTAAACAAGAGGAGCTCTAAGGGTCTTTGTAGCCCTGAATATTCAGATTCTACAACTATCCAGAAGGGAGCAATTCCTCTTAAATGTAGAATATTATGCCAATATTCCAATTATAAATCAAATACTAGGGAATCTGGAATGCAGACATTATATTTCTCCTAAGAACCTCAACTCCTTGTAATTGCGTATTTTCAATTACTCAGTGGTGTAATTGAATCACTAAAGTATGGCTCCTTAATTTATGTTGGATAGCAGGTGGACAAGTTTACTATCAAAAGTGTTGCACATTCTGACTTTTCTTCCTTTAAGATATGCTTCCAGTTGGAAAGCAGAATAAATTACTGAGGATTTGTCGATGATTCACAGTTATGGAGGGAACATTAAAGCTTTGGGATGACAGAATGTATTTTGTCCATATATTTGGACAAGTGAAGTTGAGTTTAAATTACTTATGATAATATTTAATGGTGGGCCAGTAAATGCACTGTTGTCTGTTTCATGAGTGTAATTAAATTGTGTAAGACAAAGCCTCACCGTGGCTCTTAGCTATTAAATTTCTGTGGCGACGTGAGGTGAGCCTGTCAGTGTTCTGTGGGGAATTACCAAGCTGAGGAGTTAGGAGGAGGATTTGCTAGCTTCTGCCATCTATCACTTGCTCTATTTAGATTCTGGAATGCCGATCTCAGTGCAGTGACTGGGGCGCACTTACAAGGTTTAAATAGAAATTAAACTGGAGTTGGGTCCATTGCTGAATGTAGCCATTTGCTTTCATAAACACAACTACAGGGAGAGAGAGAGAGAGAGAGAGAGAGAAAAGAACCAAAAGGAAAAACCCAAGCCAATAACTCATGTAGAAAGACTTTTATACTTTGAAGATTCCAGAGGGAATATCCCCCCTCAGGGAGAGCAGTTGGAATGGTTTCTGGGCCTGAATTTAGAACTCTTACCATGGATTCACTGGGAGATAGAATTAGAAGAGCAGGCTGGACCCAAATAACATTGGAGGGTCAGAATCAGGAGAGATATTTACTCTGGTCCCTGGTCCCCGAATTATTGGTATCATTCATAGACTTTTAGTCCAACCTTGAGTTAATTGCATTGGCTCAGCAGGTGTGGGAGTTACGGCAGATGGGTGCCACTGGTTCTCCTATTGAAGGAGAGTTTGGGCGGCCACTTCTGTGCCCTGGTCAAGCTCCTATAATAGTTGGGCACGCTTTGAGTACAGTAATCTCATCTAGAAGTGACAAAGACATCCAGATTAAGTTCATAGGAGGGACTGCTGGTAATCCTGAGGGAGACAGTGATGCACAGTGAGGCCATGGGCATTCTGTGTTGTTTTGCTCTACGAGGTCATAATGTTCTCTTGGTCATCCACTTATGTTTGGGTGGGTTGTTTACTACACAGGGGACTGGGTTTGAGAGGGAAGGAGGAGGGCTGAAATCCAGTCCGTTCTCAGCTTGCTAAGCTGTGTGTCCTGGTGAGTGACTGCTTGTGCTGGGGGAAAGGGGTATCTTTGATTTTTAATAAGCTGCCATTTAGGCTAGCAGTAGCTTGGATCATTCTAGACATTTAGGTCAACACAAAATTGTTTAGTATCTACTTTGTACCAGGCACCATGCACAGCTCTGGTGGGTATGAGATGAGCAAACATAGCTTTTGCTTTTTAGCAGCTTTGTGGTCCAGTGGGGATGGCGGTCAGGTAAATGGATAAAGGGGCTATCATGCAATGTATGCAGTGATAAAAGTATATATGCACAGCATGCCATCCATACAAAGAGGGAGGAGGCTTAGGCAGTGTGGCAAGGTGGAGAAAGGTACATGCACAAATCCTAGTGCAATATACACTCATATGTGCAGGGAAGCCTATGCGTTTTTCTGTTGTTTTTTGTTTTGTTTTCATCTTTGTTTTTAGGTCATTGGAAAATCTGTCAGTAGTCACGAGACAAATGCAAATGTACAGCTAGGAATGCCCTGCTTTCTCTGTGGTAATAGGGATAATACTTAAAAATAAAATCATAATTGACTGCTGTATTGAAAGGTTTTCACAAGCACGTCTGAAAATAAATTGGAGTTGATACTCCTCTGTGATCCTGAAAGATCATTTGGCTTTTTTGGGGTGATGTCTACATAAACATTCTGAAATGACTCAGACAAAGGTGAACCTGGGAGCATAGCCAACTCAATTGTAATTAATGCCTCTAAGATATTTAGCTTTGGTCCTGATTGTTTTTCTCCAAAAAATAAAATTAAATCAATCTAGTAAGAGTAATAGTAGCGAAATTTTTTGTAAGCGTCCCACAATGTCTTATGAAGCAGCTTCTATCAGCTGTGTATTAAAGATCAAGAAACAGAGACTCCACGATGTTGAATAACATTACCAAGGCTGGTAAGGGCAGAAGCAACAGGTTTTTCTGACTTCAAAGGCTGCATGCTTAATTGCTAAGCCATGGTGATGCTTCCAGAGTAGTGACTAGAACTGGTTAACAAGTCTCCTCAAATAATTTGTCCATGTGTTAGGATAGGCACTGTATTTGATAACTTTTATACCATCGTAGCACATTTGGGCTCCCGAGAAGTGCTTGTGGATTCTTTACAATGGATAGAGAACTGGAAGATAAGAGTAAATAATAATAGCAAACACTTCCAGCGTACTTATTCTGTACTTGACATTATTCTAAATACTTTTTCCTTCCAAATTTGCTTTTGATCGATGTATAAAGAACACAGTAAAGTGTGTAAAGTGCTTTAATCTTAAATGCATAGCTCAATGGATCTTTATATGTGTATACAATATTTCTAACACTCCAGAAGCTTCCCTAGTACCCTTTTCAAGTCAGTTCCCTACCCAAGAGGTGATGGTCTCAGAGGTTATATCCATCATGATCAATTAGTTATGTTTGTTCTTGTACTTCATATAAATGGAATCATACATTTTTTATTCTTTGATGTCTATCTTCTTTTGCTCAATAAAATGCCTGTAAGATTTACCCATGTTGTTGCACATACAGTAATTCTTTATTTTTATTGCTGTGTACTATTTCATTTTATTAATTTGCCACAATTTATTTAGTCCTTCTCCCGCTGATGGACTTTATGAGTTGTTTCCAGTTCAGGGCTAATACAGTGTAAGTACTGGAAACATTTTCATACATGACTTTTGAGGACATACATACTTAGTCCTCTTGGATATAAACCCAGGAGCAGAGTTTCAAGGTCCTAGAGTAGGAACGTGTTTAACTCTAGTAGATATGACCAAATAGTTTTCCAAGTGGTTGAGCCTATTTACACTCTCACCAGCAAAATATGAGAATTCTTGCCACTCCACTTTTGTGGTAACACTTGGTATTGTCAGTCTTTTAAGTTTTAACCATTCCGGTGGATGATATGGTAGTATCTCTCTCTCCCTCTTTTTCTTCTAAATGCCTTACAGTTAATCCACACAATAACCCATGGAGATAGGCACTATCATTATCCCCATTTCATGATGAGGAGACTGGGACACAGAGTGGTTAAGTAACTTGCCCAAGGTCACACAGCTAGTCAGTGGCAAAGTCAGTATTAGAATACAAACAACCTTGTTCGAGAGCCCATATCCTAACACACTTGGCTACCCAGTGGGGCAGTATGAGGAGTAAACAGGTGGCTGTTCTCTGGGATTCTGCCATTTAAATCCGTATGAATAGTACCCTCAAACATTTTTGCCACAGCTCTTCGCCAGTAGTACAAATATTTACCTATTTTATTTAAAATACAAACCCTTGTGGCCTCTTCCTAACCTATTGCATCTATGTAAACACCAGTTACTTTCATCTTAGTAAATATTAAAAGTAAATACATAACTCCTAAGGAAAAGCTGTCTGTGAGCTGTATGAAATCTGTCTGCACACATACCACAGTGGTAGTCATACTTTCGGAAGCCGCGACTTACACTCTGTGTTGATCTGCCTGTCCAAATCACCCAGTGCTCAGAAGTTTTTAAAAAAATTTGTTGCTATCCATAATCATGAAAACGTTAATATTAGAGATATAAACACTGCCTCAATAGTTTCAACAAGTGTTTCTCACATGTTTATTGTGTCCCAGATGCTATGTCTGGCTCTCTGGAAGGCAGGCGATAAGCAAAACACAGTCATTGTCACGGAGATGATAATCTAATGGAGGAGGAGGGGGCCAAATTTGGTATGGCCCCAAGTTGCTGTAGTGGAAGTCAGAATATCTCATATGCTACAAGGCTGCTCAGCGTTCTCCCTGCCATTGTCTTTAATCCAGGTGCTTCCCTGCATGTTGTGTAGACAGCAGCTAATGTGTGCCACTTTTAGATGAGAGAGAGAAAAAGCCATTCTCTCTTCATCCTCAATCACTTCCTTTTAAAATATTTTTTTCTTGTTCCTTTAAAAATGAATCGATTTTATTTATTTATTTATTTGAGAAGGAAGAGGCAGGGGGATGGGCAGAGGGAGAGGGAGAGAGAGAGAGAGACCCAGGCAGGCTCCATGCCCAGCGTGGAATCCCACACAGGGCTTGATCTCACAACCCTGAGATCATGACCTGAGCCAAAATCAAGAGTCACACACTTAACTAACTGAGCCACTCAAGTTCCCTGAATCTATTTCCTTTTTTTCATCATTAAACGTATAAAGAAAAATAAGCAGTAAATTAGACTTAGTAATGTAGTATAGCAGTATAATGAACCACTATACAACTATTACCAGTTTCAACAATTAGCAATTCATGGGCAAACTTATTTCTTTAATACTTCTATCCACTTCCTCCTACCACATTACTTTGAAGCAAATCCAAAATATCATTTCTCCTGTAAATATTTTATCATGTATGTTTAAAGAAAAGCAATCACATTACCATTAGCACATCAAAAAGGTTAACAATCATTCTTATCAAATATACAGTCAGTCCTAAAACTTCCAATTATTTTATAAATGTCATATGTTTGAACAATTTATTTGAGTAAGGACCTAAATAAGATCCACGTGTTGCTATTGGTTGATATGTCTTTTAAGCTTCATTGACTCTGTAGACCCTCTCCATTTCTTTTGTTTTACCATGCAATTTATTTACTGGAGCCTGATCACTTCCAGCTTTTGAGTTGAGAGTAACAAAATGGAATGTGGATGTAGGAGTTTCTTTTCTCTCCACCTTAAATATTTTGAAAGAAAAAGACCTTAGGACTGACTTCTGAGTTAGTCATTGAGAAAATAATGAAGCTTCTTTATTTGTTTAGAAATATATATTTTTGCATGTCCAACAGATATCTGCATAATTATTTATTTATGGAGCTATGGTACTACTAACCTGTCTACGGCTCTGCTCACCCACATGCTTAGGAAGATGAAGGCAAAATGGGTCACTCAGCATCCTCAGGCATCAGAGCCAGAACCTTGCCATGTTGATATGAATGGTATTTTTGAGAGAAAATCAACTTGAAAGTAGCTTAAATGTAGCAGTAAATGAATATGAGTTGGAGTTAAGTATCCCATCAACTGGCTCCACACAGCCCCCGTCTCTTGCAGCCATCTGAAGCCACTTCTGCAGTGATCTGCCTAGCCGGTTTCACACAGGGTAGCAGCATGACCCAGGAATAACTGCTTTTGTATGTCTGTGCGTGTGCCTTTTCCCTCTGTCATCCACTCCAAGGCATTTTGGAATAGCTTTTCTTCCTTCCTTTCTTTCTTTCTTTCTTTCTTTCTTTCTTTCTTTCTTTCTTTCTTTTCTTTCCTTCTTTCTTTCAAACAGCACATAAAGCTAAATTGAATTTAATGCTAGTAAAAAAGATGGCTTATGCTGAAGACAAGAATGCATTCTTTCAATTCTAAACGGAATAGCAAAAACCTGAATGCAAGGTGTTATTTCCTGTGGGGCAGGGAAAGATTATTCCCCCCATGACACTCTTCTCTGTACCACTCTTGATTCATGCTTACACTGTTTTCTAACTGGAAAGTGTGTGTGTGTGTGTGTGTGTGTGTGTGTGTGTGTGTGTGTGTGT